>NW_006921772.1:947719-964487 GCF_000298275.1 Orycteropus afer afer
CCGATTTACACTAGTCCACTGAAGATATACTTTTAGGTTATTTCCAGTTTTCCTGATTACAAATAATGTTTCAATGAACATCTTTGTCTATGTTTTCCAAGTGATATGAGCTTTGAAGAGGAGAATAAATTTCCATAAATGCAATTGTTGGAATATCTTTTAAATTAGTAAGATAGTTTCATACACCCTCAGAAATAGTTCCAAAATCATTGGTGAAAATATATATACTACTCATACTTAATAGGCATTCTTTGATTAACATGATTAATCATTTCTTATATTTTTATCATTTGTATTTCTTACCTTGTGAATTGATTTTTCAGAACCTTAAAAAAGTCATTAGTGAAGTTTTTAATATATTTTATTTATTAAACCTTTGTTAGTTATAAAACAAAAGAAAAATTTGATATGAGCTTCAAGATGAAACACTATGCTTTACAACAGCGCTAGGAGTAATGAGAAAGAGATGCTTACAGCTAATTTAGGCTGTAGAGGACAAACTGGGAGTTGGAGTGATTATAAAGTTGTGAGTCCCTTCCCAGGGACTCTTTGAGAATTATTGCTAAACAATAGAGCAAAAGGCACAATTTGTAGTCTGAATGAAAGGAAAAGTTACCTCAAGGGCTCTTCAAGGGAATTAAAGGGTCCAGGGACTATCAAACTACCACTTTCCTTCCAGAGGAATTTACAAACAGTAAAACAAAGACAAAACCACCTCTAGACTTCTTCTTCTTCTTTTTTTTTTTTTTTTTCCTTTGCTTGGAGTTTAGCATAGCTCTGCTTTTAATCAGATTTTAACTTAAAATGCCTGCTTTTCCCCCCAGCTCTATCCACTCTGCTACTTGAGTGGTGAACACTCAAAGGAGTCAGAGCTCTTGCTCTTTCTAGAGAGCTGTAGCTACTCAAGAGTTAAATTTCAAGCCCATCTGTGAACCACAGTATAGGTTTGCAGACTCAGCTGTAAAAATAAGGTGCAATCTTGAAACTCAATGAAGATGAGTGTTGAGATCTTTGCCCTAGAAATGTCTCTGCCTACTGTATTTGTGTAGTCTCGTCCATTGCCCAGAAATAATTTAATTGCTAAAAATAAAATCAACACTATTTTATTCTCTATATACTAATCATTTGTCATCTATAAGAAATGAACCAGAAGCTATTTTCCTGTGTAATATATATCAGTAGAACTCAGTTCATTTATAAATTGGACTTTTAAAAGACACTTTTAAAAATCACTGTACTTATATCCTTACTAGAAAATACTTTTAGCTTGCAGCTTCTGAGGGAACAAAATTAAAACTGCTTGAGCAAGTTTCTCAGCTGGAGAAAAAACTAGAGGCTGCTGACCATAAGGAAGGCAGTGGAGAACCATATGAAAAAATTGTTTTGGCCAAAAACCAGGTATGTTGTAGAAGAAAAATGATCTTTCTTTTAAACATTATCTAAACTCATTGAAACTGGCAATTCTGCAAAGCCATTTCTGTTTGGGTTGGAAGTTCATGTTTCAGTTCAAGATGGTAAATAACAATATTGTGCATAGTGCCTAAGCCATTTGACTGCTCACTAGAAGGCTGGAGGTTCAAACCCACCAGCCACTCTTTGGACTGAAGACTAGACAATCTAATTCCATAGAGATACCACCTCAGAAACCCAAGTAGGGGTTGCTGTGAGTCTGAGTTGACTTGACACCAGTGAGTTAGTTTTGAGTTTTGGTATAGGTAATTTTATTCTTTGGTAAATATTCAAAAACAAAAATTAATTTTGTTGGTATTTTTTTAAAAGTTTGATATGTATCCTTTTGAACAGTATTAGCTGAAGATTAAAATTGTAAGTGGTATTGATTATATGTTGTTTTTAATTTTCAAGGTTGGAGAGTAGAACAAGTAAAAAAATTTCAGCATGGTTTTAGTCAATTACCTTATTGAGTTAATCAAGAAATAAAAACTGATTAATATCTGAAACTCTGGACATTTATGTATTATTATATAAATTTACTGTTTATTCAACCAAAATGACTTGGAACCTGTCTTTGAAGTATATGCATGTTTTTTATGTGAAAGTATGCATATATGATATGAGTTAGCATTAACCATATCACATTAAGCTAATATTTTACCCAATCATTTCCTAGATTTTCACATATTTGTGTGCTTTGTTGTTGAACTGTTCCATAGAATGGAAGAGGAATAAGGATGGTAGGAAGATTTCTTTGATGATGGTTTTTAAAACATCTAGCTGAGATAATGCTGCTATTCATAAGATTTGTGGAGAAGTATATACAGGTGTTTATATCTGGGATACTTTGAATATGTAAGAGTTATGCACTTTGTTTCCAAATTTTTCACTTTTCAGTGCATTGAGAAATTACAAGCTGAAGTGACAGCCTTCCAGGAGCAACTTATAGCCTATGTAAGTTTCCTTCTTTTCTCATCACTTTGTTTATATTTTTGTCTTTATGGAAATGGACAGAAATTTGCCAGACTTTGTAAGGGAGAAGTGTCTGCTACAAACTAAATCATAAGACTTAAAATCTACATTTTTACTGCTTGACAGAGTTACTTTCCATAGATAGAATTCTGATTTATGCTGATGGTAAAAATTACAAAACTGAGATGTTTTATACATTTTATACATGTTTTATACATTATCTATTCCACTGAGGACATCCAGACTATAAACGTTATCCACAACTTGTGTGTTTTGCTGTTGAACTCTGGATCCTGCCGCTTTTGTAGTCCTCGGTGCTCCTTCTCTTTCCTGCATCTGGGAGGGTGGGGTGGGTCCATATAGATATTGATTTAATCAGGTGAAGAGAATTGAAATCAAAGGTAGAAAACCAAGGAAACCAGTCTAATTTAGTAAGTGGATGAAAGTGGAGAGCTATCTATAGTTCTGGTGGCATAGTAGATAAGGCAGTTGACTGCTAACTGGAAGGTCAGTGGTTCAAACCCACCAGCTGCCCAGTGGAAACAAGACAGGGCAATCTACTTCTGTGAAGATTTACAGCCTCAGAAAGCCAATAGGGGTTGCTATGAGTTGGAAAATGATGTGGCGGTGAGTCCCCCCCCCCCCTTGGTTTTATACATATGTGTAGAGAGAGGAGCTCTGGTAGCGTAGTGCCTAAGGCACTTGACTGCTGACCAGAAGTCTGGCAGTTCAAACCCATCAGCTACTCCTTGGAAGGAAGGTTGGGCAATCTACTTTCAAAGTGATACCACCTTGGAAACCCAAGGAGGGGTCCTATGAGTTGGGGCCGACTCAATGGCACATAACAACAACAACAAATATATATATATTTTTGGTATTATAATATATATATATTTTTTTGGTATATATAATTTTGTTGGTATTTTTTTAAAAGTTTGATATGTATCCTTTTGAACAATATTAGCTGAAGATTAAAATTGTAAGTGGTATTGATTATATGTTTATATATATATAAAATGAGAAAACTGAGTCATAAAGAGGTTAAATCACTTGTCCAGGATCACACTTTTGACTCTAAAACCCTTGCTTTTTTTTTCAATCACAACTTTCTGCCTCTACAAATTATATTTTCTACATGCCATTTGAAGTGTCAAAATGGTGTTTAAAGGTTTTATCTTCAATCTCCTTTTCTCTCTCCATTCAGTCTTAGTGATTCATCAGTTCATAATGTTTCAACAATTACGTCCATGCAAATAAACAACCCCCTCCACCCCCACCAAATTCTTTCTATCTTAATCATCCCCTGATTACAGCCTCTTGATGCTTTAATGAGCGTTTCTTAAAACATTATTCCTGGGGGAGGGGGAATCCTGTAGGATACTAGCAGGCATTCTGAAAGGAAAAAATAACCTAGGGAAGGGGGGATTGGAAAAAAAGTTTAGTTAAACAGGTTAATTCACTGCAAGGTGTCTCAGTGTATAACCAGTTTCCAAGAAAGGGCTGTAATATGTCATTTTCTAAAGGTGCTTGCCTATGAATGATGGATGTTTTACAGCACACACGCTGGGAGACTGCTACCATATTGCATAAAGTTGGAGCACTATGCTTGCTAAATGTGACCTGAATATCTTGCTGACACCTCAGCTCATTATATACAGTCAACTTTGTCATTTTCTAGTCTCATTTCTCAAATATGCTCCTCTTTAAAGTTCTTTTTAAATTCTATCCTCTCTGACTATTTTATATTTAGTTTTTGCAACTGGTCTCAAATTATTAGCATAAGTGGGTTCACAACTTTCCTATCACAAAATAGCTCACTTGGCTTTGACACCAGTCCTGTTTGCAGAGGAGACAAAAGATTAGAACTATGGGTAAAGATTTGTGTGTGGGAGCAGAAAACCAAAGAGAATCAAAAGATAACTCTCTCAAGGAGGAGGTGAGCAACTGGGGTGGCAAAGAAGAGAAAGGGGATCAAGGGACGAAGGTAGTATGGATAGAACAGAAAGAGTGGGCGTGAAGATTCTTCTAGGACAGGAGATCGTAAGGTACCTTGGTGTTTTGAGGGTACTGAAGATTAGGAAATGACAAGGATTATTAATAACAATTGCCCCGTAGTGTGTACTTGAAACTTGTTCAGTGTTTGAGAAAGTCACACTTAAAGTTTGGAATTACTATTTGGGCTGTGCCTTGAGATGTGTGATACTACTCTAGGACTTGGCTTTGGTTTCATCTCCTGGTTTTCCTGCCTTCAGCCTGAGTGAGGTCACAGTCCTTTCCCTTATCTTCTTCTTTTCCATCCTCCTCACCACTCTGTCTTACACTAAGTAGACTAGTAACATGGAGCTGCTTGTCTTTCTTTACACCTCCATTAATATTTGATGCCTCTGTAAATTTGTTCACAACTTACTCTCTTGGGCTGGAATGTCCTTCCTTCTCCTCTTCATCCAAATAATTCTTACTCCTCCTGTAAGACTCAGAGCATGAATCAACAACTTTCTTAATCCTCAAATTATGTTGAGTGCCCCTTCCCTGGACTCCCATAGGCTCCTGTATATACAAGTATCTTAGATCAATATACTATATATGTGGTAGTTAAGGTTGTGTGTCAACTTGGCTGGGCCTGGTTGAGTTGTTAGGAACCTGGTGGTAGTTATTCCCCATGATGAGACTGACAGTCAACTCCATGGTGGGATCTACCACAAGCAGCTGAGTAGCTGCTTTTGGAATGTGGTCTGCTTCCCGTATATAAGAAGCACCTTTGGGAATGGTCTCTAGCTTATGGCATGCTTGAACCCTGCATGTAGCTGAGACATTGTTCAGCAGCCTGCCATGCTCTGCTGATCTTGGGACTTTTAATGGACTTGAATTAATGGCCTGCCATACGGGGACTGTGCCTTGTTACTTGTCAACCTTGAGCTTGTGAACCACTGTAGCACAGGTAGCAGCCAGAAGGTGTCTGAGTGAAGAAAAGCCTCTAGCTTCAGTGGGCTGGGAGCAGGAGGCAGAGCTGAAGCCCAAGGTTGAGGGGCTTTCACCCAGCCCTGAGAGCCTGGTACTTTGAACTTGAACTTAAAGTCTCCAAACGGTAAGAAAATAAACTCCTGTTTGTTAAAGCCATCCCATTTGTGGTATGTTCCTGTCAAAGTGGCAATAGGTAACCAAAACAATATATTATTGACATTATCTGTGTTTACATTGATCTACCACTAGACTCTAAAGTCATGAAAGCAGCACTGAGAATGTGTCTCTTCTGTGTCTTCTACATCAGGTTCTGTACTGGGGACTTGGTAACCACTCAATAAACTATGCTGAATTGAACTGAATTTTACTCTGATCATGTCATTTCCTCAATTCCAAAGCCTATGATAAGGCAATGATTATTCCAGAACAATGTCCAACCTCCTGATCATGGCATTTACTACACTAAAAACGAGGGCCTAACCTTTCTTCCTGTCTCATCTCCTGTCATTTGCCTGTGACCCCCATCCCCTAAGTATGCATGTATTATAACTGCCCTAGAGGCTCTTTTCCTAGTTATTTTGTCACCTGCAATACCTGCCCCCACCATTGTGTTTCTCAGATTTTCCCCATTCATCATCAGTATTACTTTCTCCAACAAGCTTCTCCTAAACTATTAATCCAGAAATAATCTCTTTTTCTTTGGTATTTTCATAGTACTTCTCTATGCCACCTTTCTGTCACTTGTCACATTATGCTGTCCATTATAATTATTTAAAGTTCTCTCTTCTCCAAGCCTGTGAACCACTGTAGCATAGGTAGCAAGTCTGTTCATCTTCATGTGTCCCACATTGTCTGTCTCTATCTATGCCTTGTACAAATTTCATTGAATTGAATTGTTAAAATTGCTAAATTTAAAAATAAAATTATTTGGCATTTGTAGGAACACATTTAAGATCTCTGGGAAAATCATTTTATAAGGATTTTTTGCCTTAAAGATGCCAGTTACATAAGATATTTTACATTAATCTGAGGCTGATACTCTCAAAATGTAAGGACAAAGGTCATGATAGCTTAGAGTGGAAACAGAAGGGAAAAATAACACAGAAAGAAGACAGTTGTATTTTTCAGGTGATAAGAAGACTGTCTAATGGAAATTATCATCTTAACATGAAAAGTAACAACCTAAGATCTAGTGAGTTCACTGCTCCACAACCCAATCGTTGAACCATATTATGGTATAGCTAAATTGTTAACTATGAAATAGAGAGGAGATACAAGCTTTGACATTTATTATTATGATGATGGTGATTTGGGTGAAAGTGAACAGAGCAAATTCATTTTCCATTCAACAGTTTATGCACATTTTGTTTCGTGACATTGATTGCAGTTTTCACAATGTAATAGCTCCCTTCCCACTTCCTCCCTGTTGTTACCATTTCTCTTTCTCCTTTCCTATGCAATCCTGCCCTCTGAGCTATCTCCCTATGTAAATGCTGCTCTTCTAATCTCCCATAGTTGATTGTACCTGGCATAGTTCTTCACCTCTTAGGCTTGTCTACTGTTTGGCTGGAAGTTAAGCCAGGAGAGTAAGTTCAGTTCCAGACCTGAAGGGTGACTAGGGGCCATAGTCTAGGCAGTTTCACTAATCTTTATCAGACCAGTAAGCCTAGTCTTTTTTATGATTTTGAGTTTTACTCCACATTTTTCTGCCACTCTATCTGTTGTTGTTGTTGTTGTGTGCCGTCGAGTCAAACCCAACTCATAGCGACCCCTCCTTGGGTTTCCGAGGCAGTATCACTACGGAAGTAGGATTGCTCAACCTTCCTTCTGAGGAGTGGCTGGTGGGTTTGAACCGCCAGCTGTCTGGTTAGCAGGCAAGTGTCTTAGCCACTATGCTACCAGAGCTCCCACCACTCTATCTAGGATCTCCAATTTTGATCCCTTCTGAGTGGTTGGCAATGGTAGCTGGACACCATCTTCTTTTTTTGGTCTCAAGGTGGGGTAGGCTGAGATTCCCATGGTCCACTAGTCCCTTGGAATAATTGTTCCCATGTGTCTTTTTTTTTCCCCCCACTCTTCTTTGCTCTGGATGAGGAGAGATCAGTTATTGCACCTTAAACCACTGCTCACAAACTTTTAAGACCCCAGTCATTACTCACCAAAGTAGGATATAGTACAATGTTTCCATGTAATATGTTATGCCAATTGAGCTTGATGCCCCCTGTGGCCGTGTCCCAAGTCCATGGGCCCAGCCACTTGCTCCCTCAAAGTGTTTGGCTGTGGCTAAGAAGTTATCATAACTTTGCCACTTGTTAGCTCTATTACATAAATGGACATTCTTATAGCACAGACAAACAAGTATGTAGAAATATAATCTGCCAAACTTACCTATCTAGGAAGTTTCCCTGCCTTCCCATCCCCTCCCTGGTAACCAACAAAGAAACATTCCTTCCTTGTGTAAATTTTTCCTTGACTTTTTACAATAGTAGACTTACACAATATTTTTCCTTCTATGATTGACTTATTTCACTCAATACAATGTCCTCCAAGGTCATCTACATTTTAAGGTATACATGGATTCTTTTGTGTTGTGTAGTATTCCATAGTTTGGTTATTCATTCATCCATTGATGGGCACTTAGGTTGTCTCCATCTCTTTACTATTGTGAATAGTGATGTGATGAATATGAGTGTCCATGTATCTATTCATGCCCCAGAGCTCACTTCTTTAGACTATATACCTAGTAGTGGGATTGCTGGATCAAATGATATTGCTATTTCCAACTTTTTAAGGACGCTCCACACCATTCACCATTTCCCACCGTGGTTCTACCAGCAGTGTATGAGAGTTCCAATCTCTCTACACCCTTGTCAGCATTTGTTGTTTTCTGTTTTGTTGAACTTTGCTATTATTACCAGGGTGAAATGATATCTCCTTGCTTTTTTTATTTGCATCTCTTTAATACAAGCCTTGACATATTAGAGGGAGTTGTCACCTATTAATATTTTCAAGATACAAAATCTCATCCAGTCAACTTTACTTCCTAGTTACAACTTATACATTTAAAAGATTATATAATGTTGCCCCTCCCAATGCAAAATGGGCACACAGGCTGAGCCCCTACAGAGCTAATCTGCCCTGAGAATTTTAATCAATCCTTCCTATGTGATAATTTATCTTCATAGAGACCTCCATAAAATAAAACAAATATTAAAAGTGAATGCTTATAATCACTTAAATATCACTCTTTTTGCTAGGGTAATTTGAGTCAGGACAATGTATCTTAAGGAAAAAATATTTTTAAAAACAGTGTGTTCCAAGTCATTGAATGCCAACTTTGACTATTTTCAGTATTTGTGGGTCTAAGTTCTCTGCCCCATTCATCCACTCAGTCATTGGTGATTTGATGATTTGCAGCAGTCCAAAAGGCTTATCTCTGCCCTTCGTCATCATCCAAATAAGCATCTCATTTCTTGATATCTATCTATCCCCAAGACTCTGCCTACAATATAGGATTCTTTCAAAAGTAGAAATCTGGGTGGCTGGATAATAGGCACTCAGGTGTTATGTTATTTTCTGTACTGACTTATATTTTGAATTATTTCATATTAAACTAATTCTGTTGTTGTTGCAAGGTGCCGTCAAGTCTACTTTGACTTATAGTGACCCAATATGACAGAGTAGAGCTGTTCTATAGGGTTTTCTAGGCTGTAATCTTTATAAAAGCACATCACCAGTTCTTTCTCCCACAGAGCCACTGAGTGAGTTCAAACCACTAAGCTTTCAATTAGCAGCAGAGCTGCTTAACCATTGCACTACAAGGGCACAATAAACTAATAAGTTAAAAATAAATTCAGAAGAAAGAACTCTTCAAATGAATTGTTTAGTATGCTTCAAGATGCAAGATAGGTGAGCATGAATTGAAATCAGAGGCTCCTGAACCACATTTCTTGAGGACACACTTAGACTTGCAACCAGTGGTCCTGAAGCTAAAATTCAGGAACATAGGACTCTAGAGGAACTATGGTTGACTC
This sequence comes from Orycteropus afer afer, assembly GCF_000298275.1. Classification (NCBI taxonomy): domain Eukaryota; kingdom Metazoa; phylum Chordata; class Mammalia; order Tubulidentata; family Orycteropodidae; genus Orycteropus; species Orycteropus afer. The sequence continues at coordinate 957,139 of NW_006921772.1, forward strand.
CTATGGCATGATCTTCCAAAATATTTTGTGTACCTTCTTCTTTTCCTTCTCTAAAGAAGCTATATTTGCTATTTTATTTTCTAACTTAAGATCTACAAGAGCCCCCAATTTAGATAAAGTGCAGGCTGAAACCCCTTGGAATTCTAGACCATCCACAATTGGTTTTTAAGGGCACAGTCTGTTGTGTTTTGTTGTTTTGTTTTGTTTTTGACTGCCTAGGCATCTGTTTTGGTGAAGAATACTGAGGGTACCATGGACTGCTGGAAGAAAGAACTAATCTGTCCTAAAAGAAGTACAGCTGGAATGCTCCTTGGAAGCAAGAATGGCCAAACTTCGTCTCACCTACTTTGGTCATTTTGTCAGAAGGGACCATTCCCTGGAGAAGGATATCATGCTTGGTAAAGTGGAGGGTCAGTGAAAAAGGGAAATACCCTCAATGAGATGGATTGTCACAGTGGCTACAATGATGGGCTCAAGTATAGCAAGGATTGTGAGGATGGTGCATGACTGGACAGTGTTTCATTCTGTAGTACATAGGGTCACTATGATTCAGAGTCACATCAATGACACCTAACAACAGCAACAACAAGAAGCATCCATTAATCCACTTTTGATAACACTACCCTGACATCCTTTTGAGTTGTGTCTCTCCCATAGTATGCAGTCTTCTAGGGACTGTAATTGAAAGTATCCCTTCAACTACTAACTGGGAAGAGGGCATGTGCCCTAGTCAACTGGATTCTTTCTGCAGGGACTTGAAATATTAAATCAGGTGAAGCAAGACAAGAAAAAGAGTTGGAGCCAATGCATTCTGTCAGTGGTGCCAGACATCGCAGTGAAGGAATTTGTGAAGCCTGGACAGAACTTCCCCTGGTCTTTTCTGTTTCTCGAGTCCAGCTCCTGTCAATTCTAGGAGCCACCCAATAAGCTAGTCAGATAAGATTCAAGTCATTTACAACTGGGAAATTCTAGTTCTTATATTCTCCCAGAAGTTCTCAAAGTGTGTTTCCTGGACCAGCAGCATTACCATCAAATGGGACTTGTTTAAAATGCTTATTTTGAGGCCTCATCCCATATCTACTGAAACAGAAACTCTAAGAGGTGAGATTTGTTTTAAAGAGTCCTCAAGGTGGTTCTGATGATGACTAATCTTTGAGAAATGCTGCACTGTCTAATAAGCCCCTCACTCCCTCCACCACCATTTTCCAGCATAGATCCGTATTCTCACATAATCATTGCCCTTGACAGCATCTTGCTTATGGTAGCCAGCCTCTCTGGCCTCATGCTTCTGTCTCTGGGGAATATCTCCACGCCTGATCTCAGCATAGCAACTGGTATCATGGCACTGGGTACATATTTATGAAACTGTTATTAAGTCAAATGGGAATGATCTTCCCTCTCTCCTTCTCTAAATCCCACATGTCTGCCTATGTGCTCTAGAAGAATCACTTCAGCCCTGAAGCTTGTTGTGAGTAGTCTACCATAAAGTGATAGTAATTAATAACACATCAGGGTCATACAACGATTTACAGTTCCCTAAATGCTTCCACCCACATTATGCCATTTATTTTTCACAACAATCCTGTGAGGCAGGTATTTTTCCTCATCTAGCAGAGGAAGAAAGTAAGAGTCAGAGACATTAAGTTCCCTGACCTTAGAACATAGAATGTAACAAAGCAAAGACTAGATGTTCTGACTCATGGTCCCCTGTTTCTTAAGCTTGATTTCACTTTCAGTTCAGAATTTTTTTTGCTGCATATATATTCCAATGCACATATACCAGCTGTGTCAATAAATTAATCTGTATGATCTTTTAACTTTATAGTATTCAACACACTCCAAAGTGAAGTTAATCATCCTGAGCGACTTTGGTAGTGGGATCTAATAGAGCCCTACCTGGAGCCAATGAGGGATGGGAAAATTCCTTCCTCATGGGCCATTCTCTTATTATTAATCATAACGGAAAATTCCTCAATGACTCTTTATGAACAGAACCAGATTGTATTGAATGGTAGCATGTGGCATAAATCTCAGGAATATTTTTAATGCATTTGTTGATTATATTATAATTAACCCGTCTCTGCATGCCACCTTCTTTGGTTGGATTATGTGGACAGAATGATTATTCAGTGCCATGTTCAACCCTTTCTGTAGTTATTCATGGCTCAGTTCCCACATGTTCGATCTGAAAAGGTTAAACATCAGAGAAGAATTAGACAGACTTTGAAATCTCATTGGTGGATGTTGCTGCCAAACTTTCCTGTAAGTAAGAAAGGGAGGGGATATGAGCTCTGACTTCATCCCAGTAGCTTGCTTATAACCTACAACCACTACTCTCGGAAAACATTGATCCATTATATAGATCCTGCCCAATCATGTGTGGTTAAATAGCTAATCTCTAGTAGGTAGAGAGGGCAGTATTCAGAATGAAAATTTAGAGGCCCTATCAATGATCTTATTTAATTAAATTTATTATTATTTTAACCTCAAAAAACCAAGGCACAATAACTTTCTGTAGGAGCATTTAATGAAGGTAGATTGAGGGGTCTGGACCTGAGATATGAGTTGGCCAGTTACATCATGTAAGCTTAATTCTGGCTGACACCCAGGAGGCTCATTTTCCTTTCTCTGATGAAATATGAGTTTCCTCGTTTCACATAGATGACAAATAAGTTTAAACTGAACAAAGCACCCAAGGACAATTTCCTGCCACCACAGCTACTTAAGAACCATGTTTATCCGATCTTTGTTTAGCCACCTTGCTGGCCTGTCTTAGTTATCTAGTGCTGCTATAAAAGAAATCCCACAAATGGATGCCTTTAACAAACACAAATTTATTCTCTTACGACTTAGGAGGCTAGAAGTCCTAGTTCAGAGTCCTGGATCTAGGGGAAGACTTTCTCTCTGTGTGTCTCTTACTCTTAGAAGGATCCCAGTGCAGGATCCAAAGGACACACACTGCTCCTGGCTCCCTTTCTTGGTAGTAGGTCCCTTCTCTGCTTGCTTCTCTCTCCTTTTAGTTCTTATAAGATAAAAAGTATTGCAGGTCATATTCCAGGGATGCTCCCCTTACATTGGATTATGGATGTGTTGGGACTAAGGTGTTGCAAACTACCCTTAATCTTAATCCTTTTACACCTGATTAATTTATAACATCAGATCACACCATGAGGTATCATTATGTATCTGCCACATTCCATCATTACATAACTTCGAAACCACTGAGAATCATGGCTCAGCCAAGATGACACAAATTTCTTGGGGGGACCCAATTCAATCCATGACATGGACACAGAGCATAATCTAATTATTATATAAATCTTAGTATCTTACTATGCATTTCTTCAAAAATATATTTCAACATCTTACATACATGATAAGCTTGGACTTCTCATGCCACATCCTATAAAAGAAATACACAGATTTGTTGTTGTTGTTGTTGTTTGCTGTCGAGTCGGCCCCGAATATTATAATACAGATCATTGTTATAATCTCAACCACATTGTGGAAAAATCAATTGGGGATGGTGTAGAATTGTGTGTAGCTTTTTTCCTCTTTTGATCCTGAGCTGCATTAATCTATAAACTTCCAGCCATTAATACTCACACAGAGCTCATCCTATATTATTATAATAACCTAATATTGTTGTTATGTGCTGTCAAGTCAGCCCCAACTCATAGCAACCCCTCCTTGGGTTTCTGACGCAGGATCTCTACAGGAGTAGATTGCCCAACCTTCTTTTGAGGAGTGGCTGGTGGGTGTGAATCGCCAGACTTCTGATCAGCAGTCAAGTGCTTTAGGCACTACGCTACCAGAGCTCCCCAAGAATTCAGTAGGAATCTTATTTTTAGTCTTTGTTTTCTTAATAATAAAATAGCTTTAAAATGAATGAGAGACATAACTTCTATTATAGACAGTAGAGAGATAAGCTGTTGATATGATGAATCCTGAGGGGGTTTTAAAAGGCCTTTGGTCCTACTACCTAACTGCTGCCAGAGAAAGGCTAGTGATGGAGAGCAAGGTCCTGGAGTTAGACACTGGAGCTGAAACTGAATCTCAGCTTTGCCAACCCAAGTGCATGACCTTGGGAAAGTTACTTAACCTCTCTGTTCCTCTTGTTTATGGAAAGAAGGTAATAATATTACTCAGCTTCATGGGGATTTTATTGTTGTTGTTGTTTGCCGTCAAGTCAGACCCAACTCATAGCGACTCCTCCTTGGGTTTCCGAGGCAGTATCACTACGGAAGTAGATTATCCAACCTTCCTTCCAAGGAGTGGCTGGTGGGTTTGAACCAGCAGCCTTCTGGTTAGCAGTCAAGTGCTTTAGGCACTATGCTACCAGAGATCCTTCATGGGGATTTGGATGGTACATAAACTTGTGAAGTGAGATAATAGTACACATGACGCAGATGGCAAGTGCCTAGCATATACAGTGTTCAATAAATTTATTACCAGTTATTCTAAAATGAAGTTATGTTTTGTGGTAACTATTCCAAAACTTTTACAGATTGTAGTAAATAATTTTAGAGAATATCACTACATTTTAGCTGCCAGTTCATTTTATAGGCGCTCTGGTGGTGGAGTGCCTAAGGCATTTGACTGCTAACCCAAAGGCTGGCAGTTTGAATCCACTAGCCACTCCTTGGAAGGAAGACTGGGCAATCTATTCCCATAGAGATACTGCCTCAGAAACCCAAGGAGGGGTTGCTGTGAGTCAGGAATGACTCAACAGCAGTGAGTTACTTCATTTTATAGGGGATACTAGAAAGTTAATTGATTAAAGGCTCAAAATTACTTTCTAAGAAGAATATTGTCTTTTCCTATCAGTACCTCTTCACCTTATTTCTTCTCTCAATGAACATTGTCTTATGCCCTTCAGAGAACCACCTCCTTCTAATGTAGTAGTCTGTCGCTTTGTCTTTATCCTCTATTAGTATTAAGCTTCTTGAGGGTAGACCTGGATTTAGTTCATTTTGTCTGCCACGTAGTGTTGTTTTTGTTGTTACTTGTCATCAAATCAATTCTGACTCATATAACCCCATGTGTGCAGAGAACTGCTCCGTAGGATTTTCAAGGCTGTGACTTTTCAGAAGCAGGTTACCAGGCCTGTCTTCTTAGGCACCCCTGAGTGGTTTTGAACTACCAACCTTTTGGCTAGTAGTTCAGTGGTTAACCTTTTATACCACTCTGGGACCTCCCACATAACAGGTTCTCAATAAGTTTTCTTGAATGAAGCAATGACTGAATGAATCAGTGAATAAGTATATGAATGAAAGTGGGCAACCTTTCAACTCACATAGTATCTTTGTGAAGCCCCACAATTTTCAAAAGAGGATGTCAGTTCTAACCCTAACCCAGCTGACCACTTCTACCCAGAGTATAATCTTGAGCTCAATTCTTAGCTCTGAAAAGCTTGAATGAAATGAAGTATATAATAGTGAGTAGCTAAAATATAGTCTATTTTTTTCTTTCAGAAAGATACCCTAAAATCTTTCCCAAATTAAGTAGAACCAACAAAAAATCCCATTTCTGGGCTGTATCAGGTTGTCTAGAATTGCTTTTATCGAACAATGTGGTTTAGCATAATGCAAATTGCTTAGTTTGGGTGGATTTTGTAAGAAACTATACTATGAAGGTTATCACTGTGTTTACTATCAGATTAATACTGAGAACATGTATTATTATATCAGATACTATGCCTTTCTGAGGTCCCATGGGAGGTATTACTTTCTCTGCACCAGGTATAATGGTGCTTCTACTGAGCTCTGGGCTTGTTTTTACTCCGTGGATGCTGTGCTTTCATAAGTAATTATTTTGACTACCAGAAAGGCTAGAGGAAGTTTTGCCTCACCTCTGTTGTTGTTGTTGTTGTATGTGCTGTCCAGTCAGACCTGATTCATAATGACTCCTCCTTGGGTTTCCGAAGCAGTATCACTACGGAAGTAGATTGCCCAACCTTCATTCCGAGGAGTGGCTGGTGGGTTTGAACTGCCAGCCTTCTGGTTAGCAGTCAAGTGCCTTAGGCACTATGCTACCAGAGCTCCTGCCTCACCTCTAACAAGTGCATATGTAAGGTGTCATGGCATGAATAGTATGAAGCAACCTTCCTACTTCTATCCTAATTTCCTTTTACCTCATCTTTCAAATTCTTTAGTGGCTTCTAACATCATGTGTTTATTTTTCAAGCTACACTAAAATCATTCTGAAATGTGACATTGTCCAAATCAGTGAATTCATGGGGGAAGTAATTAGACTGATTCCATAAACAGCCTTGAGCAGTTTTTCCAGAGTTAGTTTCAAAGACTATAGGTTGAGTCATGTAAGTCTCTTACTTAAAATCTTCAGTGGCCAAAGCAGGGAATTAAATAGACACTGGTACAGCAATGTTCATTGCAGTACTCTTTACAACAGCCAAAATGTGGAAACAATGAAGGAGTCCATCAACAAATGACTGGGTAAACAAAATGAATTATATCCAGACAGTGGAGTTTTATTCTGCCATAAAGAGAAATGAAGTTCTCATATATTCTATGACATTGATGAACCTTAAAAATACTATGCTAAGTGAAATAAGAAAGACATAAAAGGACAAATATTGTATGATCCCACTAATATGAAATATCCAGAAAAGGCAAATGCATAGAGGTAAAAGTTTATTAGTGGTTATAAAGGGTAGGTGGGCAGGTAAACGGAAAATATTACTAAAGGAGAACTGAGTTTTTGTTAATCGTGATGAAAAAATTGGAAATGGATAGTGGTGATGGATACATAATGTTAACACAATTAACACATGGTCACCAATTTGTACCTTTAAAAATGGCTGAAATGACCAGTGTTTTACTACTTACTTTCCCACAATAGTAATAATAATAATAAAAGACATCAGTAGCTTACATTGAGTATAAAATAGTAACTAACCCTTGACCATGATAAGTAAGAACCTCACCAGTTGACTTTGACAGCTTCATTTCCTGACACGTTCCTTGCCATTGCTAGTTGACCCAACAATGCAGCTGATTTGAGGACTTGGGATTCACTAAGGATTCCTCTGGGTTCAAACCTCCATCCCTTTGCAGAGTGGGCCCTGATGGACTTCACCTCTGATGGACTGGCTCACCTCTCAATACCTGGTGCACATATCCAGGTGTCAAGCCTCTCCTGACTCCTCAGACAGAACTTGACCCTCCCTCCAGAGTGGCACCACACCATGTCTCTCTCTTTTAGTCATAATTCTACTCTATTAGTCTGAGTTCTCCAAGTTCTGGGACTTGATTTTATCCACAAAAAGCATAAGTCTTGACACAAAGTGGATGTTCAATAGATGCCTTGCTGAATGAATGGACAAATCA
>NW_006921772.1:966257-968294 GCF_000298275.1 Orycteropus afer afer
CAGAGTAGAACTTCCCCATAGGGTTTCCAAGGCTATAAATCTTTATGGAGCAGACTGCCACATCTTTCTCCCATGGAGTAGTTGGTAGAGTTGAACCACTGACATTCTGGTTAGCAGCTGAATGCTTTAACCATGGTGCCACCAGAGCTCCTAACTCAAATAGGTCTAGCCTGATGTTTCATAAAATATTAAACTTCAGCTCTTCTCTTGATATAATTTTATACTGTTATTAAAAATTAACTATAATGTTTAATTTAACCTTATTTACTTATTTATACTCTAATTGCAAAAATTATTTAGTGTAGTTTATAAGAAATGTATTTGTGAAATAATAGGAATTTTTGAGTATATAAATAATCATAATTGAGAAAAATATATATTGAAGTAAAGAAGCAATATCAGGATAAAAAACGGAATATGCATACATAAGTCATAATGTCCCATACAAGGTAGCTGAGACAGTAATATGACTTTGATCTTACCAATAGCTGTAGGCAAACAAGGGGAAAAATGATTAGATAAATAGTTCTTAATGCATTAGGGGAGGGAAATAGTACCCATTTTTTCTAGTGAATTAATTCTGAAATGAGATTTTATGTTGGGTTTCATTCATGGAAAAATGAGAGACTCAGTGAGAGGAAAAAAAATCAGTAACAACCTCAGACCTACAAATGCAGTAACGGATTTTGTATGGCTGTACTTTCCATCAAGAAGCTAAGGGCACAACATGTTAATAGTTATAACAGTTGTTCTTCATTGTAATTATAGTGTGGTTGGTAGTGCATATTGTTAAAATCCTCAGTTATTTATGATGGTCAGGAGGCCAAATTTAATTTCCTCCATGGCCACATAGTGGAGGAGGTATGATGGCCAGACAAGTCATGAGAATCTGAGGGTGCATGCCTATGTAAAGGGGTATGGAGTCCAAGAGTGGCCAGATCTGTCAGTTCTTCAGAAGATCAAATTTCACATTTTCATGTGAAATCTCATTAAAAAATTTTGGCAACTAATTGAAATGAAATATTCTATATGGTAAACAAAACATATTTGGGATTCACCTAAATATAAACATTACACTAGATGTGTGTTCTGCTATTTGTTAAGTTCTTTACAAAAGACAATGTGTGCCAATTGTACATGAGAGGAAAGTAGTTTGCTTTTATGTTTGTTGTTTTAGCCACTTTAATCTAATTAGCGGAGTGGCACAAATGGTCAAGTAGTGGACTACTAACCGAAAGGTTCTAGGTTTAAGTCTACCAAAGGCACCTTGGAAAAAATTGCAATCTATTTCTGAAAGGCCACAGCCTGGAAGACTCTATGGAGTACAGTTCTACTTTGGCACACATGGGGTAGCTATGAGTTAGAATTGACTCAAGAGACAACAATGGTTTAGATCTTTTTGTTGTTCTTATTGTTAACAACAATTGGGATCATTCTAACCAAAAAACAAACCAAACTAACTGCCATCGAGTCGATTCAACTCATAGCACCCCTTCCTCAGGTTTCTGAGGCAGTATCTCTATGGAAGTAGATTGTCCAATTTTCCATCCTAGGAGTGGCTGGTGGGTTTGAACTGCCAACCTCCTGGTTAGTAGTCAAATGCTTTAGGCACTATGCCACCAGAGCTACCCTAGGATCATGCTAGCTATGGTTAAAAAATGCAAACCAGAATTTCAGTCATTTAATAAGGAACAGTCTACCTTGGTGAGCAAGGTTTGCACACTCTGTTATTTAGGGTCATTTAGTGATAGTTATGAAGCCTCTGTCATCATCATGTATTCCAAGGTCACATTTACAGTCCTCTCCACCCCATTGGCCAGAAGGAAAGAAGTCATGAATGAGTGTGCTTGGGAGGTTTATATTGTGCTGTACTTGAAAGTGTACCTCACTTCTGTTCATATTACATTAGCTAGACCTCAGTCATGAGGCCACAGGCAAGAAATGCTGAGAAAGGTGGTCTAGCTGTGTACTCAAGAAAAAGAGGCGAGCATGGATTTTGGTGAGTAGCATTGGACTCTGCATGTGGTGGTTAAGTTT
>NW_006921772.1:969437-982542 GCF_000298275.1 Orycteropus afer afer
CAAGTGCCTGAGCCACTATGCTACCAGAGCTCGGGCCCATTAAAAGACCTTTGGCTCCATTTATTCAGTGCTAAGCTTTAAAAGATTTAGGGGAGCTCTTGGTCTATATATAGCACTTCTTGTCCATCCTCACTAGGCACATCTGCCTGTTTGAGGTCTTATTATCCAAATAGCCTATTTCCTCTATTTTGGATTAATTGACTTCCTTCCCTTAGTGCTTCTTCTCAAAGAACTAGACTCCATCCACTCCCTTTGGGCATTTCTAGTTTCTTCTACTGATGAGACTGGAACTCCCAACCAATGGCTTTCCAAGTTTCAAAAATCCATCATGGAATGTTATTTTCCCTTTCTTTGTGTGGGAGCTGGGATTTGTGGTGGCGTTGGCATTGGTGTAGAAGCAATCTTTTCTCTGAAGAAGTTGATGTTTCCATATTGGATTTATTTGAAACTTAAAAGAATTTCTAAAGAGTTAGATAGACATATGTGCTTGAGTAGTTGGATAGAAATGTAGTTAATTTTGTTGCTAAATAGGAAGAAATACTGAAATTATTGAATAAAGTAAAATTTTAATTGTTAATTTAGCTTTAGCTATTAGTACTGAAATTGATTTTTACCATTCCCATATTAGATATCTTCTTATTCCCAATGATCAGTCTATCATTATTAGGTTTACTAGTTGGATAGTATCCAAAAGAGGAAATGTGAACTCTTGTACAATACTCATGAGGTATAATAGAGTCATTAGCAAGGCCTGAGGAGAAGGAAAAGAATAAATTCCTGTCCTGTCCACCCTACCTTCACTCTCAGCCAGATAGATTGGATGAGTTGATTACATATTTAAGAGATGCTTGAGCATCAGCCATTCATATAAGACACTTTTCCCTGTGAACATTCAAGAAAGAGTGGCTAGGTTTAGAGCCCTGGTTTTTCATTTACTAGCTATGTGACCTTGGATAGGTTACTTGATCTTTCTGAAACTTAATTTCCAGACTTGCAAAGTGGGGATAAAATATGTCTCTTGTTCATAGGATTGTCTTGAGTGTTAAGTGAGTTAATATTTATAAAATTCTTAGACCACTACCCAGAACATCACTCACTGCTATTGAGTTGAATCCGATTCATAGTGACCCCTCTTTGGGTTTCTGAGGTGGTATCAGTACGGAATTGAATTGCCCGACTTTCCTTCCAAGGAGCCTTTCAGTTAGCAGTCAAATGCTTTAGGCACCCAGGACATAGGAAGCTCTAAATGTAAGTGCATGTTAAATAAAAAAACAAAGCAATAATACAAAAAAATGAAACAACAAAAAGGTTTAAAACATTTCTATGACTTGTTCAGTGTTTAGCTTTAATAGCATTCTATATGAGAGAAAACTGAAAATTCATCATGATTATCTATAAAATAGAACTAATCACAAAACCTACCTTAATGAGATTATTATACAGATTAAATGAGATGATACAGGTTATTAGTTGTCGTGACATCAATTCTGACTCATGGCGACCTCATGTGTACAGAGTAGAATTGTTCCATAATATTTTCAAGGCAATGACCTTTTAGAAACAGATCACCAGGAAGTGATCCTATGAAGTGCCTCTAAGTAGGTTCAAACAGACAGGCTTTTGGTTAGTCATTAAGCGCTTAACAGTTTACACCACACAGGGATAACTTATTGTACAGATTAAACAAGATGATATAGGTAAAAGCCTTAAAATTGTGTTTGTCACATAACAAACCCTCATTAATGTTGACAATTATTATTAATATTGCTGCTGCTGTCACTGCTGTTGTTATCTTGTTTTGATCATCATTTGCAACATATGCTTAGACATTTATCTAACAGTTTGAAAGCATATATTGGGAGCTCTGGTGGCGTAGTGCCTAAGGCATTTGACTGCTAACCAGAAGGCTGGTGGTTCAAACCCACCAGCCACTACTCAGAAGGAAGGTTGGGCAATCTACTTCTGCAGTGATACTGCCTCGGAAACCCAACAAAAGGTCGGTGTGAGTTGAATCCGACTCTACGGCAGTGAGTTTTTTTTTTTTGTTGTTTTGTTTACTTTGGAGCACCAGATTCCATTTTATTGAATTTAATGCTTAAGTACTTCACTGTCTTCCAAATAAGTTTAAGTCCCTTTTTAGCTCACAGAAGAACTTACTCTTGCTGCTCATGAGGAGTGTGTGTAGGAAACAGTCCTGCATTTGTCAGAAAAGGCCTACAGGAGGTAGTTCTAGTGTTTCTGCTCACCTTCACTGGAGTAAAAGCATGATGATTGTTAGGCAGATTTCAGTGCCATGGGGAATGGAAAACTACTGCTGGGGAGCTTCATGACTGGAAAATGTCATCTTGGATGCTCACAGGCAATTCTGACCACACCGCTGTCCCTCCATCTTTGCCTTCCTGACCTTTGCTTTCACAGCCCCCTGGAGACAGGCATCCTACCTGATTCCAATTCTTGCTTGACCCCCATAAACAAACATCCCAACTGGGAATTCTTAATGACGCATGTTCCCTGAGTGTAGTGCTAAATGAAGGGTAGCTGACTTTGCCAACGTTTCTTTGATAATCATTTTTGGATGCACATTACTAGAAACATTAGTGTGTCTTTGGTGGTTTGGGAGGCAATACAGGACAGAGGAGGGCCAGCTGGCACATGCTTTTCAAGACACCCTTCTGATATTCTTCACCTTCTTGATTTTCATTCACTTCCCAAGATAGCACTTAAATTGTCCCTATTTTATTTTCTGTTGTCTTTCTGTGATAGAAAAACACAAATACACTTTCAGGAATTCCTCTAGAATAGAAGCTTCCTCCATCAAATTGAATGAGAAACCCAGAATTGTCAAGAGTTTACTTTCTTAGTTAGTAAATTTTAATATAATTTAGTAGAAATCATTGAGCATGTCAATCCCCTTGTTTACAAAATAAAAAAGGAAGTTGTTTCTAATTTTAAATGTTTTCAGAAGTAACTGCTTATGTGCAGATGTTTATCATTGGTAGTGTTTCAAATATAAATAATTCTATCTTTTCCCAATCTCTTCTCTTTGTTCCAAGTGACATTTATTGAGGACTGACATAAACCCAACAGGGAAATTGCAGGGAGAGAGAAGAAGTCTGGGAGCATTCTCTTGAGCCTTTGTAAATGAAAAGACATTGTCATAGCCTCGGAATCTGTAGCTATAATCAGCCACCGTATAAATAAATGATTTAGGCTTGTTTAGACGGGTGTGATTTCTCAAAGAAGGATAACCAGGTCAGAGAGTCAACAAATGGTTCAGATATGAGTCACCTTTTTTTTTTTTTTAAAAAAAAGAAAAGCTAAAATAATAGCTCCATGTCTTTTAAACTTTTTGCATTAAAGATTTATGTCAATACTATTTTAAGAACTAAGGATGGCTTTGAGCTTCTCAAAGAAAGGTTACAAGTAAATCACCAAATTCCAGGGAAAGGCAAATGAATACAAAACCAAAAAGAAATAGTTATTAATTGTTTGTTCTTCAACTGTTTTTGCTGATCCTAACAAGCCTGTCTCTCGCCCTTCAGCCTTAATGGGTGCAGAGAGCCATGGTTGTGAATTGTTATTGTCTGTACTCATGGAAGAACCGGTTAAGAGGAAGGATTAATGGGAGGAGCAGGAGGATTGGTGGATTAAACACGGAGGCTGCTGCAGGCATAGGGGAGAATGTGAGAGCACACCAGGGTGGGAGTGGGAGCAGGAACAATGTGGACAGTCAGAATGGAAGTTCAGCAGAGGGAATAGACAGAAATGAGAATAGAAGGCATTATAATGCTTTGTGGAATTGCTAATGAGAATACAGCTAGATGTTTACATTAGGCATTAAAAACAACTTATGTCCAGTTTGAGCTCATGGGAATGTTTTCCCCTCAACGCTATTCCACGCATGGAACACACCCATCCCCAGAGATACAGCTCAGGAGTGAAACAGAGTAATTAAAGAGAATTTCCACTAGCACTACCACAGTAACCCTTAAAAGGCTCAAGGTTCAGCTACTGTTATTGGAGGCAGAAGTTTCACTGGAGGGAAACCTATAGTTGAGGTGGTTTTCAGTCTGAACAACTGTCATGTTAAATGCTCATAAAGTTGTGTAGCTTTTAGCTCATTGGAATAACTCAAAATTTACTTGGAAAGAGACTCAGTAACATTTAGGAAGATAATTCTTTGACTTCTCCAAAACTGTGTTGCCTGAATGTTTACTTCACTTTCACCCATGGATCATAGGGTAAGAAATCAGACTTCATAGCAAATGGATAATTTGCTGGTCAGTTTTGAGTCTCGTCCTTTGGGAAATTCATGCCAATGAAATGATATGTTAGCCATCCCCCACTGCTCTCCCATTCACGTCTTATGTATCTGTGTTGTCTTAAACACTGTTAAGGGTAAATATTTATATTCAAACTCTTCTGTAAGTATGGCAAATTCATTTTCTCATGGTATTTTAATTTTGATTGGTTTTCATGGGTGCATTTTTGTTTTATTTTTATTTTCAAGATAGTATGTTCTGGGAAAGTTTCTAGCCTAAAAAAATTAATTCTCTGCATCCCTCATGAATAAATATTATGACAGCAGGATCTCTCTGTTTTAGGGATGACCAAGTACAGCCTTAAAAATGTACAATAATGAGACTCGAAGCCAGTGATTCTCAATCTAGAACTATGGATCCATGGGTATATTCTCAGGTCCATATGATGTATATATACCATCTGTGGACATCAGCTTCAATCCATTTCAGAAAGTGTCAGTAGATATTTGTGCCATTTTCTGAAGACTCCCAAATAACAAAGTAAATAAACTAAACCTATTGTAGATAAAAGTGAGACTATCAGAGTATCATGTAAAACCCTACATTTTTCCAGTTGGAATTCCTTTAGGAATGACGTAAGAGATTCAAAACCTGTTTCTTAAAGCTAAGTCTTTGCAGTGGGCAATGGGAAAGGGGGAATTTATAAGTACACAGGTCCTGTGTTGAATTTACCTTCAGCATTACAGAAACAATCCCCTCTTAGGTTTTCCAATGACCCATTCGTGTCAAAGGAGCTTTTTAAGTGGAAGAATATAAGAGAATAATTTGTCAAAATCATTGGTTAAATATATAATTTGTGTTCTAGAAAAAATATCTTAGAAATCAGCATACTTTTGACATACATAAATATTTTATCATTAGAGTTGAACATCACAAAGAGTTCAACTTGCATCAGTGAAACTTTATTTCTTGAACGGTGAAGAGGATTTGCCAAATTGAACAACAAGAAGGGAGACTTTTCTGCAAAGGAAGTAGGTAGAGACTGCCAGGACCCTAATATTAATCAATGCATTTGGGACAAGCATGTACTAACAGTTCAGCATCAGTTGGACTTATGTTACAGAGTTCTTGTGATAACAGTTGCACTCTTGTTGAACAGAAGTGCAATCTAGCCTATTTAAGCAGGATAGGAATTAATTGTAGATTCTGGGTAACTCCCTGACTCTTCAGGAGGGCCAAAGGGCTAGACTTCCAAACTGCAGCCAGGAATGATGCTCATGTCACTCCATAGAACTGCCCTAGTGGAGCCACTACTGTCTCACTCCAATTAGTACTTCAGATGCTGGACCCTGGAGGCTTCCACTAGGACCACCAACAGGATGTTTCTCCTGTTCTTATCCCACTTCTGGAATGAATGCTTCCAGTGTAGTTACCTCTTTACTTATAAATCATAACTGATTGGATGCTACGATAGTCCTTCTTTTCTACTTCTTACCAGGTACAATCTCAGATCTTTGGTGGTTGTTTGATTGCAGATACAAGACCTTGGAGGAAATAGTGAGACCTTAGAGAAGTAGCTGTCAACTTTAGTAAGAATAATTTTTACAAGTATTTTTTTAAAAAATGCAGGTAGAAGAATTAACATATGACTCAGCAAATGCACTCGTGGTATATGCCCAGGAGAAATGAAAACATATATCCCATGAAAATTTGTATATAGATGTTCATAGAAGCATTATTCATGATATCCAAAAAGCGGAAACAACCTAAATGTCCCTCAACTGATGAATGGATTTTTAAAAAAAGGCAATTTAGCCAAATTATGGAATAATTTTCATCTATAAAAAGGACTGGAATGATGTACTGAAACATGTTACAACATGAATGAACCTTGAGAACATTATGCTGTGAAAAAAGCCAGTCTTAAAAGGCCACATATGATATGATTCCATTTATATAAAATGTACAGAATAGGCAAATCTGGGAGCTTTGGTGGCATAGTGCCTAAAGCACTTGACTGCTAACCAGAAGAAGGCTGGCAGTTCAAACCTACCAGCCACTCCTTGGAAGAAAGATTGGGCAACATACTTCCATAGGGATACTGCCTCGGAAACCCAAGGAGGGAGTCCCTATGAGTCGAATTGATTCAACAGCAGTCAATTTTTTTTTTTAAATTTA
The DNA here is from genome assembly GCF_000298275.1 of Orycteropus afer afer. Taxonomy (NCBI): domain Eukaryota; kingdom Metazoa; phylum Chordata; class Mammalia; order Tubulidentata; family Orycteropodidae; genus Orycteropus; species Orycteropus afer. The sequence continues at coordinate 975,878 of NW_006921772.1, forward strand.
TTTTAACTTATTTATTTTTATAGAGAGACAGGGAGTAGATTAGTGGTTGCCAGGGGCTGGGAATGAGGATGGATCAGGAGTGACTTCTAATGGGTGTGGAATTTCTTTTTAGGGTAATAAAAATATTCTGGAATTAGATAGTGGTGATAGTTGTACAACCTGCGAGTATATTCAAAACTGGATTGCACACTTTAATAGGGTGAATATTATGGTATGAATATTATATCTCAATTTAAAAAGAGAAGAACAAATACAAGTAGATACCTAAATCTTTCCCTCATAGAGTCTAAATCTCCATCAGAGATGGAGTCTGGAAAGATCTATTTCATTTAAATGTAATTTATCTATGAGCTGTACTTTGAGAAGCATTCCACCTGGGCTTGACATGCATATATCTCCTATAACATTACAGAATTTATACAAATCTATAATCCCTCAAAGTTAACCATCTTGTCTTAGAAAAGATACATAAAAATAGTACAGAATACTATCAAAAGGGTCTTTAGAATATATGCAATGACTTTCTCCAAAATTATTGTTGTAAAATCATGGACTAAATTATTTTTAATCGATATCTTATTTGTATAATTTTTACTCTTAGCTTGCTTGTAGTCTGGGATAAATAAATTACTGCCTCTTAATGTCACTTGATAAGAGTCTAAAATGCTCTAACTTGAAATGTATTAACTCATTAGTTTAACAAAATATATCAAATACTTAACAGCAGCATCAGAAAAGCTTATGTATTGGGTTGATATACAAAAGTCCCAGCCACTATCCTCTGACTCTGGCATTTAATGCACTGAATGGTTTTCAACATTAGTTGCTCATTGAAATCAACTAGGGAGCTTTAGAAAATACTGAATTCTGGATCCCATGCACAGAGATCCTGATTTCATTGGTCTGGGATGCAGACAAGGCATTGGGACTTTTACAATCTCTTCAGATCATTCTAATGTGAAAACAAAGTTTAGAACCACTCCTATAAGGAGGAGATGAACCCATAAATAGGTCACATGGCACATTATGCCAAAGAGTCTGGTGGTGATCACTAGACATTTTTATGAGACATGGAGGAACCATCCCTAAGCCAGACTGGGAGATAAGGATTGTTCAGGGAAGCCTTCATGTATGAGGTGATAGCTGAGCTGAGTAATAAATTATGAAGAGGAATTGTTCAAAGTAAGATGGGAATGAGAGTAAGAGTGATCCAGCAAAGGAAGCAGCCTGTGCAAAGGCAAGAAGAGGTGAAAGAGCACTGAGGAAAGCACAGTGCCATGGCTGGAAGCCAGTGAGGCAGAGCTGCAATATTCCAGATCCAGAACCTCACACCCAAGCTGGACCCAGAGGAAATGAAACTGAAGATTTGTGAGGACGTGATCTGCTTCTTACAGAACTTTCTCATCTTTGTGGTCCTGCTGCAAGTCACTCTTTTTATCTTAAAGAAATTGGATAGCGTAAGAAGATTGGCATCACATGTGAATGAGTGATATGAAGAACCTGGTTCCAAGCACTCAACAAGAGGAAAGACTTGGTGATCTTTTCTCATAAAGACTGCATAAAATTCCATTCTGTCCTATATGGTAACCATGAGTTGAATCAATTCAATGGCACAAAACATGTCTTTGGAAAAGAGCCTGGGTGGTGCAAATAGTTTGCAATCAGCTGACAGTTTGAAGCCACCCAGCAGCTTCACAGAAGAAAGACCTGGTGATCTGCTTCCGTAAGGATTACAACCAAGAAAATGCTATGAGGGCAGTCCTATTCCGTACCATGGATTGCCATGAGTCAGAATTGACTCCATAGAAACAAGTTGGGTTTTTTTTTTTTCCTCCCTTATAGTCATTGGAAGTTCCCTCAGAAAGTAAGTTGATTTGGCAATGCTGGAATTTCAAGTCATGGTCATCTTCTTACTTTCTTGCATTTGAGGAAAGGCAACAATAACTTAATACCTTGCATTATGCACTCACAATAGAAGAAAACCTAGCAGTGCTGGATTTGTTTGGTGAGGTTATTAGCTGTTGAAATGGATCCTGGAGTTTGTTATGCATTTTGTAAAAGTCTTAATTTATGTCTATTCATTTCATTCACAAAGCTAATTTTTCAGAAATGCCTGAGCCCAAAGCCCACCTAAAGATTCCCTCACTCTTCCTAAATTTAGTAAGTATTGGACAGCAAGGAGGACATGAATTAGGTAACTACTTAGAAACAAACTAAAAAGAAATTTCCTCATAGAGTGAGAGGTGCCTATGTCTTTACTATCTCTGAAAGAACTGTGAGGTTGAACAGTCACCATGGAATTATGTCAACAGACTCTGCTTCAGGTTCCTGGCTCTGTACTCTTACTATCTTTCAAGTCTGATTGCCATACAAATACAGGTGGTTCTCAGGTAGGGTAAACAATCTGTGTGTTTTTTCCAGAAGAATATTTGAGATTACAGGGAAGTTGCTTTTATCTGATATGGTGGAGTCAGTGATCTGTTAATATGTTCTTTTTTATTGAGTCTGGGTAGTCATCTATAACATGACTTTAAAGATCTGAAATAAAAGAAGCTTATATCTTGGCAAACAGTCAATACTGCAGTAAAAAGTAGAAGAGACAGACCTTCCACTGATTATCGTTTTCTTTTTAGATGTCTTCATTGCTAGAATGTACAGATGGCAATACAGCTTCTGAGATCCTTTTACAAAATGTACTCTCTCCTTGGACCACACTTCAGTCCCTATAAGATTATTAACAGGGAGATTCAATAGCTAGTTCAAGGTTAGAGAGTCATTGAGTGCCCTACCTGGAATAGACGGAAGGATATTTAGGCTCCTCCTTCTCAGAACAAATGAATAGTCCATTGTCTATAATGTGCTTATCCTTGGATGGACAGCCTCAACCTCCATTTTCTGGGACACCTTTCTCCTTTTTTTTTCCCCCATGAGATCTTTTAAAGTACAAGACACCACATTTTTTCTTTATTTATCCTTAGCATTTCAGATACAATCACTTGTATACACTGCCTGATTTGTGTTACTTTTCATTTCCTCCTTGAGCAGCTAATGCTGTAAGTTTTATATGTAAGACTGAATTAAAATAATTTCTCTCAAAACCTTTCTTCTACACCTATAGCTTTTTACTCACACTGCATTTCTGAAAAGTCATTCTTTAAAACCATTTTGCTCAGCCTTTGTTCTATAATCCCCAAATGTAACTGATGTATATTTGCCCAAAAAGTCAATAATATAAAAGTGTAAGAATTAAAAAAATTTCTTCCCTTCATCTTTCCTACTTTCCAGCACCTCATATTAACAGCATGTAATTTTTAAACTCTATAACATATAAAAACACACATATACCTATATATTTCTTTTAGGTTGGGATGATTTTTTTGTTTCCATAAAAATGTGATTTCTTATATGTATCACCCTTGTCATTAAGTCATAAACATCTTTTTATTACTTTAATATACACGCTTTAAAAAGTAAAATCCATAACAAGGATTATTTTAATCTGACTATTTTTTAATATAAAAATGTCTCATTAACTTTTAGATCACACAGCCCCTGCTCTCTGCTCCCCTACTGGATAACCCCTTTTCAAACCTCCTTTCCCTCCTATCCTCATAACACACACCCTATACATATGCACACACACATAGGAAGCCCAGGCAGATGTAGAGCTCACAGTAGTATTGACATGTGACTGAGGTCCAGGAGTGTACTGATACATGTTTAATAACCAGCTCTCAGGGGGTGGGGAGGCAGCTCGGATTTAAGTGTTTGCTGATTTCAATGGTTTAAATACTCCCACCATGGCTCTTTTTAAGCTACCAATGTGGCATGATCCAGCTCTAAACTTCCCCAAAAACTTAACAGCTGTATCTCACAACCATGTATAAGCCAGCTCCAGTTTGGCACTGACTGAGATTGTGTTGCCTCAGTAAGAGGGGCTGTGGTTTGTAAAATGTGTCCTGTGGTTAGCAGAGAAATTCTTCTATGGACTAGTCTCTTTCTCAGGAAATCCAAAAAGTCATCTCAGCCTCATTCCTTGATCCAAAGTTGACAAGAGACTGAAAATTTCATCTTTCCAAGGGTCTCACAAATTGCTTCTAAATACCCCAAGGAACTTTAATGTAGAACCCAATCTGGGGTTGGGCAACCAGACTTCATGGTCTCTATGGGTTTATGTCCATTTTACCAATGTCAAAGTTAACAGTTTTCCCAGTCATCTCGCAGGAAGTCATGAAGCCCAGCTCAGAACCTATTGTCCCTGTGTCTAGAATTCAGAGATATAAAGAAGGAAATAGATATTTGGGTGCAACATCAGGTGGCCATTAAGCTCACTGTTGTTTGAAGATTCCTTTCCTAATGGTAACTCTTCCCTGACTCTTCCTTCTGTGGCACCATGACAATAACTGCAGTGATAGCTTTCAGATTTACAGTGGAATGCAGAAACCATTGAACAAAAGAGCTAACATAAAATCCTGTCAACTATGACTTTTTCTATAAAATTTAACTATTACAATAACAGTGAGTATTTCACAAACTCTGTTGGTTACCATGGTTTCATGAACTTAAATCATGGGCAATAAAAGGAAGATTTAGAGAAATGAAAATCAACAGACAAGTCAATAACATTTAACTCTGCAATTTTCCAGGGCCACATTTGAATCATATGCCCTGATTTTTTTCCCCCTAAGAAGCAAGAAATTGCCATTCTGGTAAGATGGCAGAATAGGCAGAGAAGCTACACAGATCCTTTTCAACAAAGAAAAGAGAAATCAATTGACAGAGATACAGAAGATAATCCTCGACCCCTGAGCTTTGAAAGGAAGTATACAGAAGTGGATTAGGCACCAACTAGTGGAAAAACTTGAATGAAAACAGTGAGTATGGAGATGGCTGAAGCAGCAGACTGTCATCTACTCTGACAGGACCAATAGCCTTACTATTTCCAAGTGGTGCTGGGACCTGAGATTTGACCTAAAGATCAGCCCTGGTCACCAACACCTGCAGAGATAACTGTGCTGGTGGCCTATGACTATGAGGAGAAACAGCAAGAAGGGAGACAACTGGAGCTATGGACTTTCAGCTGTCTGGAGGGTACAGTCATTTTGATTGTTTACAAGCAGCAGCCATTTTGGATATTTAAAGTGACCGAGGGTGCAGCTATTTTGAATGTTTACAAGTGGTGGCCATATTGGATTTTAAAGTGACAGCATTCTCATTTGGATTCCAAGGACCTAAGAATAGGCTCTGTTTGCCAGGGACAGCAGGGACATAAGGAAGGCTAACAATGGGAAAGGAAACAGGTAGTGAGTGTATGAGTGCTGCCAACTGGTGAATAGAGGAGTATAGCATAGTACCCTGCTTATGTAGTAACATACAAAGAAAACAAAGAAAATGAAAATCGTGAGCAAGTCACTCCAACACACAAAAATGTGACAATGCCTCAGAGACAACAGAGCATCACAGTCCACACAAAGAAGCAAGATAAAGCAGGAGAAACAAGAGACCAGGATACAGACCCAAAACACATCCCTGAGGGAGATGCAGCATTGGAACTCCCTGATAAGGAATTCAAAAGAATTATATTTAGGTATCTTCAACAAATTGAGAGACAGATCAAGGAAAACACTGACAAAATTGAGGAAAACACAGAGAAAACCCTACAACAATTTTGAAAGACAATACAAGAACAAAATGACAAAATAAATGAAAAATTAGAAATGATACAAAATCTGCATACAGAAATCCAGAAGATTAATACCAAATTTTCAGAAATAGATAAGACACTGAATGGGCAAAAGAGCAGAATTGAATCAATGGAAGACAGAATTAGTGATATTGAAGGCAAATAACTGAACACTTCTTTGGAAAGAGAACAATCAGAAAAAAAGAGCAAAACAAAATGAAGAAAGCCTAAGGTTCATGTGGGATAACATCAAAAGGAATAACCTGCATGTAATCGGAATTCTAGAACAGGAAGATAAAAGTAAAACCACAGAAAAAATTGTCAAAGATTTGTTGGAAGAAAATTTCCCTGGTATGATGAAAGATGAGAGTATATTCCTTCAAGCAGTCCAACAAACACCAAACAAGATAGACCCCAAAAGAAAATCACCAAGACATATCAACATCAAACTCACCAAAACCAAGGACAAAGAAAGAATCTTGAAAGCAGCACAGGAGAAAGGAAAAGTTACCTACAAAGGGCAACCAATAAGTCTAAGCTCAGATTTCCTGGCAGAAACCATGCAGATGAGAAGGCAATGGGAGCATATATATAAAAACCTGAAAGAGAAAAATTTCCAACCAAGAATTATATGTTGTTTTTATGTGCAGTCTAGTTGGACTCGACTCATAACAACCCCTCCTTGGGTTTCCAAGGCAGTGTCACTATGGAAGTAGATTGCCCAACCTTTCTTCTGAGAAGTGTCTGGTGGGTTTGAACCTCCAGCCTTCTGATTAGCAGTCAGCTGCCTTAGGCACTATGCCACCAGAGCCACAGAAAATTGTCCCTCAAATGTTGTTGTTGTTATGTGTCATGAAGTCTGACCCAAATCATAGTGACCCCTTCTTGGGTTTCTGAGGCAGTATCACTACAGAAGTAGATGGTGAAATTAGGAAATTTCCAGGTAAGCAGAAATGAAGGGAATTTGTTAAAGCCAGACCAA
>NW_006921772.1:988281-994014 GCF_000298275.1 Orycteropus afer afer
GAAGCACTGCCTTAGAAACTTAACAAGGAAACACTGAACACTACTTGCCCTTTGCAGAATGAAGGGGCTTTCACTTTGCCCCAGGGAACCCTGTCCCCTTTCAGGTTATGCTCTTTGCAAAGAAGCATTTTCCATCTGTCATCCTTATTGGGACTCAAATTACCTATAACCAAAAACCAAACCAAACTCACTGCCGTGGAGTCAGACCCGACCCATAGCAACCCCGCCTTGGGTTTCCGAGGCAGTATCACTAGGGAAGTAGACTGCCCAATCTTCCTTCTGAGGAGTGGCTGGTGGGTTTGAATCACCAACCTTCTTGTTAGCAGTCAAATGCCTTAGGCACTATGCCACTAGAGCTCCCCAAATTACCTATAGGTCTGAGGAAATTAAGAGAGATCATGAAGAATTGAAAGCTTTGCTTAAGTCTTTGTTGGTTCATTTCATAAATATTTACTGGATGTCTATAGTGTAATATAGAGTCCCTGGGTAGTGCTAACTGAAATGTTTGAGGCTCCAGTTCACCCAAAGGTGCTTCAGAAGACATACTTGATGAACAACTTTAAAAAAATCAGCCACTGAAAACCCTATGGAGCACAGTTCTACTCTGACACACATGGGGTTGCCATGAGTCAGAATCCAGTCTATGGAAACTGATAAAGTAGAATGTAAGTGTAAACAAAATAGACAAAATTCCTGCCTTTGTAGAATTTATAGTCTAGTGGGGCAAGAAAGACAATAAACAAATAGGCAATCAAACATATATCAGATGGTAAAGAGGGCTAAAGAGAAAATTAGAACATGGAAAGGAGGTATGGCACCAGGGGTAGGGGGGCTATTTTATGTATAGTGATCAGGGAAGGTCTCACTACAAAATGATGGCAGAGCAGAGCTGTGCAAGAGAGGGAGGGAGCAAGTTCTGGGAATGTCTGGGGAGGCACATTCCAGTCAGAGACATCAAGAACAAAAGTCACATGCTTGGTATCAGAACACAGATCTTTGCAGACAAAGGGTTTGAATATGTCAGAAAAAGTGCCCTCAAGCCTGATGTGCTACTTCTGAGGGGCAGAGTCTGTGCCTGGGTCCCTCAGGACACTGAGGGACAGTGAATGCCACCCAGTTGCAAGGTCAGACTAAGTCTACACTACAGGCTGGATAGCTTTCCATGGTGCTAGGCCAAGACAAGATTTCCAGGGGCAGAAGGAACCAGTACTCCCTCAACACTCTTTTAAGGGCTACCAAAAATCCAAAAAAATACCAACTGGCTTTCAGGAAGATAACCTTGCCTACCAGTTCTGCATTACAAAAGAGCAGCCCAGGCAAACCTGCCTCTCCTCTAAATATGTCTATCATGGTGTGCTTTGTTGATGTGTGCTTGGTCCTCTGAGTGACAGCATTCATGCATCCATGGTAATCTGATTGTACAGATGTCACTCCCATACTGTTTATGAGTAAAGTCCGGCTTTTCAAGTCTGTGGGTACAGCTGATATTGACAGAGCCTGGGGTTGTTTGCAATCATGCCTCTTTTCCCTATCATCCGCCCAGGTCTTTAGTAAGAAAGAGTCCCACTGTTTTTGAATGCCGAGTGCCAGGTCAATCCATTTGCCCTTGGGATTGCCCAGAAGTCTCCATTGTGTCACCTAATTGGAAGCCACATTTTAATATATCCTTAACATATTCTTGTCTCAATAAATTTTTCCACTTCAATACCCATACTGAAGTTTATTTTACTATGAACTGTTTTCTCTCCACCTTATGGGTTAATCGACTGCAAGGCTGTACTAGGCCATCTTTTCCCAGCATCTGACTCTATCTTCAAGCCTTACTGGGGTCTGTGTTACTTCTAAAACACTTTGAGAACATCCAGAGATGCTCTCATTGGAAAGAGTCATCCCAAGGCTCCTCTCCCTCTCTGACCTCCAGGCTACCCTCAGTGTCCTTCTTATATGTTCCAAAGAGGCAACAGAATTTTCCCCAACATCTCTTTACAATTGTGTTTCAGAGGTTTTATTAAAATTGGTGAAAGGCTTTCTGTTTTAACTGTGCCCAAACAAAAGAATCATTATTGATTTAACCTTTAGTTGCCAACTGACCAATTTTTTCTTTGCTGATGGAAATCATGGACATTTCAAAAATCTTCAACCCTCATGCCAACCAGTATACCAGGCCAACCAGAGTCATCACAGGCACTGTGTATATACTTCCATTCAACAGCAAGACTCTTAAATGTGAAGCACACTTAGGAAAGAAATAAGAGCAAACTATTGGAAGACCAATGACTTTTACCACTGCCCCCCACTTGGAGAGATAATGTTGTTGGTTGCTGTTGAGTTGATTCTGACTCACGGAGACCCCACGTGTGTGAAATGGAACTGTTCCATAGGATTTTCAAGGCTCTGACCTTTGGAAGCAAATCTCCAAGTCTGTCTTCCTAGAAGCCTTTGGGTGGGTTTGAGTTGCCAAGCTTTATGGTTAGTAGTCTGTCTTCAAGGACACGATCAATATTGAAAGCTGTGCTTCACTTAACAAAAAAATTAACAGCTGTGGTTTTCCTTGAAACATTAACAATAATAACTTCTTTCCTGGCCACTCACTTGAAAGGAAAGGATAGTGAGAATAATGTAACCTTTAGTTTTTATTGAGAAAGGTACAGGAATTGCTCACTGTCCCATGAAATTCATTTGAATGGATCCTGTTTAAATGTGCCAGCTGGAGGAAATATTATTTATAAAAGCACAAGCAACATTCAGTAAGGAAACAGAACCTGTGAAATAATGTGGAAAAGTTTTATTTCAAAACTCCAATTCTTAATGCTTTCCTCTTTGGGGGATCATAGAAATTAAACAGGTTTTATTTTAGCATTTTCAAAACATGCCAAATCCTTCATTTAACACAACTGTTTCTGAAATTTTTTTGGTGAAATTTTACAGACCCAAGGACAAAGATACAGCTTCCCAGAAATTAGATAGCATTTAAATTCAACATTGCCTTATACATCAAGATGAAATCAGAGTTTATGTTGAAAAATAAATTGTGATTCATGGAAGATGGGAGCCTCATGTCTTCTGTAGAATGCAGAGTCACCACATCACTCCTCCACCTTCTCTCCTCTTGCCCTGGGCTGGGCTGTATGCCTCCAGTCCAGATTAGTCCCACTGGAACAAAAGAATATTTAGGAAATCACAGAGCTGCTTATAGTTTATTTTTTCACCTATTTTGTTGAGATAAATGAGATTGTATTAGTGCCAAATCTTTGAACCCAACCATACTTGTTTCAAGTGAAACAATGAAAATTCTTACTAGAATGTTTTAATAAGGGAAACAAGTTTGGTAATTGTTCCATCACATGAGCTAATGTTTAAAATAATCAGCATACTTATGATAGGTATGGCCCAGTAGGACTGGCAAGCTCTTTGGCTAACTCTGGATACACTTTAAAAAATGAAAATTAAGATACCTTCATCAGTATTTGCTTGAAGAGCCTTGTGGCAGATTGATTAGGAATGGCGTTATTGTTGACAGGTGCAGTCAACTCTGTTCTGACTCATAGTGACCATAAATGCAACAAAACAAAACACTGCTGGATCCCACGCCTTCCTCACAATTGTTGCTGTTTGAGCCTTTCTTGCAGCCACTGTGTCAATCTATCTTGCTGAGGGTGATCATCTTTTTTGCTGACCCTCTACTTCGATGTTGTTGTTGTTAGGTGTCATCCAGTTGGCTCTGACTTATGTTGTTGTTGTTGTTGTTATGTGCTGTTGAGTCAGCCCCGACTCATAGCGACCCCTCCTTGGGTTTCCGAGGCAGTATCACTACGGAAGTAGGATTGCCCAACCTTCCTTCCGAGGAGTGGTGACCTCATGTACAACAGAATGAAATAGTGCCCAGTCCTGTGCCATCCTCAAAATCTTTGCTATGCTGGAGCCAATTGTGACAACCACTGTGTCAAACCATCTCATTGAAGGTCTTCCCCTTTTTCCACTGACCCTCTGATTTACCAAGCATGATATCTTTCTCCAGGGACTGTTCCCTTCTGACAACATGACCAAAGTAGGTGAGATGAAGTCTGGCCATTCTCACTTGTAAGGAGCATTCCAGCTGTATTTCTTCCAGGATGGATATGTTCATTCTTCTGACACTCCACGGTATTATCTTCACCAACATCACAATTTAAAGGCATCAATTCTTACTCAGTCTTCCTTATTATTTGTCCTGCTTTCATATGCCTATGAGGTTATTGAAAATACCAGGAGTTGGGTCAGGTGCACCTTAGTTTTCAAAGTAACATAACACTATAAGGAGGTCTTTTTGCAGCAGATATGCTCAATGCAATATGTTGCTTGATTTCTGACTTCTGCTTTTGTGGGTGTTAATTGTGGATATTAGTGAAAGGAAGGGAGCTCTGGTAGTGTAGTGTCTAAGGCACTTGACTGCTAACCAGAGGGCTGGTGGTTCAAACCCACCAGCCACTCCTCGGAAGGAAGGTTGGGCATTCTACTTCTGTAGTGATACTGCCTTGGAAACCCAAGGAGGGGTCACTATGAGTCGGGTCCGAATTGATGGCAACAATAAGTGAAAGGGAATCCTTGACAACTTCAATCTTTTCTCTGTTTATCATTATGCTCCTTATTGGTTCAATTGTCAGGATTTTTGCTTTACGTTAAGGTATACTCTATACTGAAGGTTGGAGTCTTTTATTTTCATCAGTGTTTAAAGTCCTCTTCACTTTTAACAAGCAAGGTTGTGTCATCTGTGTATCACAGGTTGTTAATGAGTCTTCCTCCACATTCTTTTTCATATAGTACAGCTTGTAGGATTATTTGCTCAGTATACAGAGTGAATAAGTATGGTGCTTGAACAATTTATCTTAGAAAGACCAGCACAAGGCTGGTCCCCATGGGGCAGAGGTTAAAGATGTCCCAAATGTCCAAACTACCGTACCACTCCATCATTTCAGACATTAACTCCTCCTCCTCTTGCCAGTGATCTCCCCTGTCTTAGGGTTTTGTATATCACTGTAATGCCTCACAGAACTCACAGACACCCAAGGGATGGTCTCACATAGTAGTGGTGGAGGCTGGCAGGCTGGCGAGTCCCAGGTCTGTGAATGGGTTTGGAGGATCCCCCCAATTCTGGGGGTTTGACGAACCTCAATCAGCAGATCAGATGACGGTGGCTGTCCTAAATCCAGGGGTGAGATGACAATGAGCCAAAACACAGAACTGGAGCAAGAGGAGGGCGAGCTTTCCCAGGAGATTCATAAGTATACCCTCAAGGAAGCGAAGGGTGGTGATTTGAGTTATACCTTCCAGCAAAGCAGGACTCAAGATATGTCCCACCTGTGTTGCCCCAACAGAAATAACCCAAGTGGGTGGCTTTAACAATCAGCAGCTACTCAGTTGCTCATGGCAAATCCCACCACAGAACTGATTGCCAGTCATTATAGGGAATGACTACTACCAACTGCCCAGCCAAGTGGACGCCTGACCTTAACTACCATACCACCCCAAACAGGCATGGATATTAGGATTTACATTACAGAATGGAGGACAATGGCTAGAAGGGCCCCATCAGGCAATTCATTGCATATGGTGAAAGGATGTAACCCTGATGCACATCTTTCCTGATTTTAAACCACAAAGTATCCCCTTGCTTTTTTCAAACTACGGTCTCTTGGTCTATGTAAATGTTCCTCATGTGCACAATTAAATGTTCTGGAATTCCCATTCTTTGCA
>NW_006921772.1:995683-997041 GCF_000298275.1 Orycteropus afer afer
CCAGCCTTCTGGTTAGCAGTCAAGTGCTTTAGCCACTACGCTACCACATTCTAATCACCAGTAATTATCAATGCATCTTGATCACATGTTTGATCAATTTCAAACTGCAGAAGTTGGTAAAAATCTTCAATTTCTTCATCTTTGACATTAGTGGTTGGTGTGTAAATTTGAATAATAGTAGTATTAACTAGCCTTCCTTGCAGGTATATGGATATTATCCTATCATTTAGCATTGGAGTTCAGGATAGATCTTGAAATGTTCTTTTTAATGTGAAAGTAGCACCGTTTCTCTTGAATTTGTCATTCCTGGCATAGTAGGCCATGTTGTTGTTGTTGTTATGTGCTGTCAAGTCCGGACCTGACTCATAGTGACCCCTTCTCGGGTTTCTGAGGCAGTATCACTACAGAAGTAGATTGCCAAACCTTCCTATTGTCCAATTCATAATGGGCAGTGCCAGTATGTTTCGGCTCATTAATGTCCAGGATATCTATTTATGTGTTCCATTTCATTTTTGATGACTTCCAATTTTCCTACATTCATATGTTGTACATTACACATTCCAATTCTTAATGGATGTTTACAGCTGTTTCTTCTCATTTTGAGTTGTGCTGCATCAGCAAATGAAGGTCCCGAAAACTTTACTCTATCCATCTCATTAAGGTCAACTCTACTTTGAGAAGGCAGCTCTCCTCTAATTGTATTTTGAGTGCCTTTCAACCTGAGGGGCTCATCTTCAGGCACTACATCAGACAATCTTCCACTACTATTCATAAGGTTTTCACTGCCCAGTTTTATAAAAAATAGATTGCCAGGTCCTCTTCTCTAGTTTGTCTTAATCTAGATGCTCCACTGAAAACAGTCCACCATGAATGACTTTGCCTGGTATTTGAAATAACCATGGTATAGCTTCCAAAATTACAGCAACATGTAAGCCACCAAAATATAACAATGACAGACAAATGAAAGAATGGAAAGTCATTCAGAAAGAATGAAATATTATAAAATATAAATATATTATAAAACATACATATTAAAGGGACAAATATAAATCATAGTGTTGATACCTGCTTTTTATATTAAAATGAATTTCTAATTTACAGTTCATAAAAACCATTAACCCTAGAATGGCAGCAGAGGATCACTTTAGAGAAATAGTCTAGAAGTCAGAAAGTTATATTAGTGGTGTTCATCCTTGAACCATCAAGAGTATTGTCAGAAATAAACCTATATCTAAAACTCTGAGCAAAAACTGTGCAATAATCCCACTGCTTTAAACCACAACATACTCTGAAATGTATTAAAGTCAAAGAGTAATAAACACAAATATTTTTCACAAGGGGACTAAAAAGCCAAAGCA
>NW_006921772.1:998606-999729 GCF_000298275.1 Orycteropus afer afer
GTTGTTGTTGTTGTTATTTGCCATCGAGTCGGTGAGCTTCAATAGGCAGTTCTTAGTGCTTTCTTCTAGCATCTGCTTTTATTGGGCCTATACATGGTCCACTGCATCCTTTGGTAATAAAGCCTGAAAGAAAATGAAAGTTGCCCTAAATTCTCATTATTTCAAACATTCTTGATGGCAGCATCTAAATACATGGCATTCAAAAGATCAGCTTTTTTTTAATTTTTATTTTTTAATCATTCCAAAGGTGAATGATTAGCCTACAGTCTTGGCATTGTCTTACATTTTAAAACCTTTTGATATGGATTTGCATGCTTTACAGTCTCTTTAAATACAAAGCTTTGCTATTCGTAAATATTTAATCAGTATAAAAAAATTAGGGGCAGTCTGTAGAAGAATTCATTGTACTGCCACACTGGCATGTCTCCTCTGCACTGGATACAGCTGTACAAAGTACAAGAACTATCCTGACACACTAGACCAATATATAAGTATCCAAACAATACAGGAGCCCTTGCCTCAGATTTGATCGTTCTGGCAGATAGTAACATCTTACTCCTTTGGAGATACCCCAGCAAAGCCTAGACAGAAAATGGGGAAGTGTATCCCTGGACTCTCCCTATATAAAATCCTTAACCAAGAGCAGTGATTTCTCATCCATTTATTTGCTAAGAACTTGCAAGATTAACTCATCAACTCATTTTTTAGTCTCTACCCAGTGTTTCCAAGAAAAGTAAAATATCCTACACTTTGTACACTTGAGTTCTGGAGAAAAGGTTAGACTTCTCCTGAGTAATTAGAAGTCATTTGAAAAAAAAAAAAAAATACTACATTTGAGTTTAGCAAATGGAGGTCTTGAAAGCGTTACCTTATCCACATGAGTAAGGCTGAGTTTACCCTGATGATGCAGCTCTTTCCCAGTCCTATTTTGAGAGCCTTCTAACCTAACTGGACTATTCATAGCTATTTTCAGATGGATCTTGGCTGAAGGCAAAAAATACCAGAAAGATGTTTACTTGTGTTTTATTTATTTATCAAAGGCATTTGATTGTGTGGATCATGACAAATTATGGATAACATTGAGAAGAATGGGAATTCCCGAACACTTGATTGTACTCATGAG
>NW_006921772.1:1000959-1004365 GCF_000298275.1 Orycteropus afer afer
AATGGCTTAATGAGTCAACATTTTGATCCATTTGGAATCAGTGCCATTTAATTTTCCCTCTGTCATTGTACTCCACTACTCGTCTGTCAATTTGTCGGATTGTTGTGGCTTGCCTGTTGCTGAGAGGCTGGATGCTATGCCACTGATATTTCAAACACCAGCAGGGTTACCCATGGTGGATAGTTTTCATTGTAGTTTCCAGACTAAGACAGAATTGGAAGAAGGAAGGGGCCATCCACATAATTATATTGCCGTTGAGAGTTACGTGAGAACAGGGTAAAGGCTCACTTAGGTTGCTTCCGGATTTTTCAAGCACGTTTGTGTGATCTGTTATACTACTAAAATACTCAAACAAAAAAGACAAAATCAGAGGTTCATAAAAAATATGATCATTGGGAGCTCTGGTGGTGCAGTGCCTATAGCATTTGACTGCTAATCAGAAGGCTAGCAGTTCAAACCCGCCAGCCACTCCTCTGAAGGAAGACTGGGCAATCTACTTCTGTAGAGATACCTTCTGGAAATCCAAGGAAGGGTAGCTATGAATCAGATCTGACTCAATAGCAGTGAGTTTGGTTTGGTTAAGTAAGCAAAAGAAAAATTTAGATTCTCTTTTATATTTCTTTTTAGAATTCTATTGTAGTAGTTAACTTTATAAATAGCTTCTAGAATCTGCAAGGAGAACACAGAAACAGTCTCCTACATTTCTCCTTCAAATATCTCTGAAGCACTGTAATTTCTAATGAGTTTATTTCTTTATTTTTGACATTATTGCTGGTAACCAAAGAAGAAAAAAATATCAGGGAACAAAAGAAATTGTTATGGGTGGAGCTAGGTAAATAACAGATACACTATGAAATATATTTTTAAAACACAAAAACGAAATCTTTCAAATTAAAAAAATATATTTGCAATAAAAATTAGATTTACAAAGAAGTACACTATTTTATGGGGGGAGGTTGTTCTTCACTTTTTTTTTTTATGGTTCTTCAGTTTTTTATGGTTACTTTACCATAAATAAGCAAAATCATTTGTTGATTTGTATGAAGGGAATCAAATACAGATAGGGAAGAGGGGCAGTGCCCTTTCCTAGCTATAGCCCCTACAACTGTTTACTAATGACAATACAGACATATACAGGGATCTTTGACAAGTGAGAATAAAAGGAAGTGGCTTGGCTAATGCATTTTTTTTTCTTGCAAAAAATTCATTTTGCTGAAAATTTGCACTGTGGAATGGAATGAACAATAAAATGTGAAATATTTCTTATCTAACCTTCATTCCAAGTTAATTTCTAAGACTCAACAGTTTTTAAAGCGGTCTACATTGTCAGTTCATAATACATCCTAAATAACAAAGAAAAGACAAATAGCACAGGGCTCACATACATAAGGAAGAAACAAAGATGCTTTTTGCACTAACAAGAAAAGGAAGGATCCCTCTAGTATGCTTGTGTGTTTTTTCTTGTTGATTTTATTTTTGTTGTTGATATAGAATCAAGGTTTTGATAGATACATTCTTGTCCTTACCAGGCCTCTAAGGGCAGTAAGGAGCTCTGGTAGCATAGTGCCTAGGAAACCCAAGGATGGGTCGCTATGAGTCAGGGCCAGACTGGATGGCAAATAACAACAACAACAAGGGCAGTAAAAAAAATGAACTCTGGTAGAATTTTCCATGCATTCCAGTCAGAAATGGAGAATTGCCCTGTTTCCCTCCAATTCTTACAGAGAGGGGAGTAAGAACAACTCTAAAGATTTTGGACACATAAAGCAATGGGACCTCTTTCCTCCTATCCTTATGACTTTATGATTCACAAATGAACAAAAAGAAACTGTGCTTTTTTACGTAAAGGTAAAAGTTTAAATATCTAACACAGAATACTAAATAATAGCTTAACAACAAATTTTGGAAACCCATGAGAATGATAATCGAGTATCTGTTAAGGCAATGTTTTCAGCAAACACACCTAGCAAGCTTGGCAAAAAAGCAAAGCCTTCAGGGCTGGCGAGTTGTTTACAGTCAATTCTAACTGATGTCACTTCTAAATCTGTACATGCTCTAGCTCTTGTTTTTTTGTAAATAAACACTAGGGGCTTTCTAAATCTAATTGACATTTTTGAAAGATAAGTCCTAAAACAAAATAAACTTTCCTTTCCCTAACACTTCAATTTTTTGTTCTGTCTCATATTTTTCCTATTTCTTATGCTGTAACTATATTCATTAAAGTTAATAAGCTTTTAGCTGTAATTATAGTATGATAAAATAAATTCAAATCTGTAATTATTGTAAGAACAAGTTGTGCTTTAACATAATCTAACATTATGTTATAATTATGATATGTATTTATATACCAGTTGCTTTCTAGTCAACTCTGACCCATGGTGACCCCATGTGCATCAGAGCAGAGCGACGCATCATAGGGTTTTGTCAATGGCTGTTTTTTCAGAAGTAGATTCCCAGGCCTTGCTTCCAAGGCCTCTTGGTGCAATTGAACCTCCAACCTTTTGTTAGCAAACAAGCACATTAACCATTTTCATCACCCAAAGATGCCTAAATCATTTATGTTGTTCAGAAAAGAAAGAAAACCATAATATAAATACAGGGTGGTATGAAAAGACAAAAAGGGATGATTTGAAAAAGAACCAAATAAAAATTCTAGAAATGAAAGATTAGTTATTATAATACTTAAAATGCTCAAAAGGGCAAATTTAATAGTAGACTCACTAAAAAAAAAAAAAAACAAACTCACTGCCATCGAGTTGATTCCAACTCATAGCAACTGCCTTTGGGTTTCTGAGGTGGTAAATCTTTACGGAATTGCCCAGTCTTCCTTCCATGGAGTGGCTGGGAGGTTTGAACCGCCAACCTTCTGGGGCCTTAAGCACCAAGCTACCAGAACTCCTTAGTAGACTAACTATAAAGAATTAATGAATTAGAAACACAATCTAAGGGAATCATACATAATCCAGTAGAGAAGGAAAAGTGAAAAAATAAATGAAAGCAAATTTATGAAATATGACAGAAAGAATGAACAAGTGTTAGAGTTTCAGAAGAATATATTACAGAGAACAAAAAAAGCAATATTCAAAGTGATAAAGAATATAAATTTCTTAGCATATACATCATTAACTTGAATAATTTCATCAAGTTTTCCATGGCAAAAATAAGAGTAAGTCCACATCTAGATATCCACCCCACCAAAACCACTGCCAGTAAGTTGATTCCACTCATAGTGACCCTATAGGGCAAAGTAGAACTGTCCCATAGGATTTCCATGGCTTACATCTTTATGGAAGCAGACTGCTGCATCTTTCTCCCACAAAATGCCTGGTAAGTTCATAGCACCAACCTTTTAGTTGGCAGCCTAATGCTTTAACCACTATTCCACTAGAGATCCTTCACTTAGATA
>NW_006921772.1:1004910-1008753 GCF_000298275.1 Orycteropus afer afer
AAAAAAAAATGTCTATCAATAGACAAAAGTGTATGTGTGTGGTAGGTGCTGTCCAGTCAGTTCTGACTCATAAATATGATAAATATGATATTTTGATAAACTTGCCCTACATATAACAGACACCATTGTTGCTATGCTGAGCCTGTCATTGCAGCCACTCTGTCAATCCATCTCATTGCAAGTCTTCCCCATTTTTTCTAACCCTCTACTTTACCAAGCATAATATCCTACTTTGAGGACTGGACCCTTCTGACAACATGACCAAAGTAACAGAGACAAGTCTGGCCATTCTCACTTCTAAGGAATATTATAGCTATACTTCTTCCAAGACAGATATGTTCATACTTCTGGCAGTCCATGATATTTTCAGTATTCTTCACCAACACCACAATTCAACAAATAAACAAAATGTGATATATCCTTACAATGGAATACTATTTGGCCATAAAAAGAAATGAAGTACATGCTATAACTTGGATGAACTTTGAAAACTTTATACCAAGTAAAAAAAAGGAAGATACAAAAATCAATGTATTATATGATTCCATTCATATGAATGTCCAGAACAGAGAAATCTACAGTAGCAGAAAGTAGATTAGTAGCTGCTTAGAGCTGGATATTTCAAGATCTATCCTGAAGATCAATGCTGTCAGTGATAGGATAATATCCATACGCCTACAAGGAAGATCAGTTAATACAATTATTGTTCAAATCAACACACCAAGCACCAAAGCCAAAGATGAGGATATTGAAAATTTTTACCAACTTCTGCAGTCTGAAATAAATCAAACGTGCAGTCAAGATGTATTGGTCGTTACTGGTGATTGGAATGTGAAAGTTGGAAACAAAGAAGAATCACCACTAGAAAATATGGCTTTGGTGACAGAAGCAATGCCAGAGATTGCATGATAGAATTTTGAAAGACCCATGACTTATTCATTGCAAATACATTTTTTCAACAACATAAACGAAGGCCATAGCTCTGGACCTCACCAGATGGAATACACAGGAATCAAATCGACAATATCTGTGGAAAGAGGAGATGGAGATGCTCAATCCCTTCAGCCAAAATAAGGCCACGAGCTGACTGTGGAAAAGACCATCAGCTGCTCATATGCAATTTCAAGTTGAAGCTGAAGAAAATTAAAACAAGTCCACTGGAGCCAAAATATGACCTTGATTACATCCCACCCAAATTTAGAGATCATCTGAAAAATACATCTGATGCATTGAACATCAGTGACCAAAAACCAGATGAAATGTGAGATGACATGAGGAATATCATACATGAAGAAAGCAAAAGGTCATTAAAAAGAGAGGAAAAGAAGAAAAGACCAAAATGTATGTCAGAAGAGACTCTGAAACTTGCTCTTGAATGGAGAGTAGCTAAAGGAAATGGAAAAAATGACAAGATAAAAGAGCTGGACAGATTTCAAGAGCAGTTCAAGAAGACAAAGTCAATTATGATAATTAAATGTGCAAAGACCTGGAGTTAGAAAACCAAAAGGGAAGAATATGGGTTGGCATTTCTCAAGGTGAAAGAACGAAAGGAAAATTGAAGCCCCAAGTTGCAATATTGAAAGATTCTATGGGCAAAATATTGAACGATGCAGGAAACATCAAAGGAAGATGGAAAGAATACAGAGTCACTGTACCAAAAAGAATTGGTGGATGTTCATCTATTTCAGGAGGTAAAATATGATCAAGAACCAGTGGTATTGAAGGAAGAAGTCAAAGCTGCATTGAAGGAATTGGTGAAAAACAAGGCTGCAGGAACTGACAGAATTTTAACTAAACATTGAGATGCTTCAACAAACATATGTCACACTGGAGGCAATTACTCAGCTATGCCAAGAGATTTGGAAGAAAGCTACCTGGTCAACTGACTGGAAGAGATCCATATTTGTACCCATTCTAAAGAAAGGTGATCACACAGAATGTGGAAATTATCGAACAATATAATTAATACCACAAGCAAACAAAATATAGCTGAAGATAGTTTCAAAATGGCTGCAGCAGTATATTGACAGGGAACTTTCAGAAATGCAAGCTGGATTCAGAAGAGGATGTAGAATGAGGGTTATCATTGCTGATGTTAGATGGATCTTGGCTGAAAGCGAAGAATACCAGAAAAATGCTTACTTGTGCTTTATTGACTATGCAAAAGCATTCAATTGTGTGTATCATAACAAATTATGGATAACATTGAGAAGAATGGAAATTCCTGAGCACTTATTTGTGCTCACGAGGAACCTGTACATAGACCAGGAGGCTGTCATTTGAACAAAACAAGGAGATACTTACTGCATGGTTGAAAATCAGGAAAGGTATGTGTCAGGATTGTAGCCTTTCCTCATATTTATTCAATCTGTATGCTGAGCAAATAATCTGAGAGGCTGCATTATAAAAAGTGGCATCAGGATTAGAGGAAGACTCATTAACAACCTGTGATATGCAGATGACCCAACCTTGCTTGCTGAAAGTGAAGATGACTTGACTCACTTACTGATGAGATTAAGGATTACAGTCTGCAGTATGGATTATACCTCAACATAAAGAAAACAAATATCCTCACAACTGGACCAATAAGACATATCATGATAAATGGAGAAAAGATTGAAGTTGTCAAAGATTTCATGTTATTTGGTTCTACTATCAACACCATGGAAGCAACAGTCAAGAAATCAGACACTATATTGCATTGGGCAAAATCCACTGCAGAACACCTCTGTAAAGTGCTGAACAGCAAAGATGTCTCTTCTTAAAGACTAAAGCACACCTAACCCAAGCCATGGTATTTTAAATAGCCTCATATGCATGTGAAAGAAGGAATGGATAAGGAAGACTGAAGAAGACTTGATGTTTTTTCGTTATGGTGTTGGTGAAGAATACTGAAAGTACAACGGACTGCCAGAAGAACTGACAAATCTGTCCTGGAAGAATTGCAGCCAGAATGTTCCTTGGAAATGAGAATGGCCAGACTTCATCTTACCTATTTTGGTCATGTTGTCAGAAGGGACCATTCCCTGGAGAAGGATAACATGCTTGGTAAAGTGAAGTGTCAGCAAAATAGGGGAAGGTCTTTAATGAGATGGATTGGCACAGTGGCTGCAACGATGGGCTCAAGTATAACAAGGATTGTGAGTCTGGTACAGGACCAAGCAGTGTTTCATTCATTGTATACAGGATCGGTATGAGTCGGAGTCGACTCAACGGCACCTGACAACAACTACAGGGCTGGAAGCAGGATGTAGATGGGAGTATGTAAGAGCGATGGCTAAGGGATATGAGATTTCTTAATATGGTGAATATGTTCTAAAATGGATTGTGATGATAATTGCACAAACCTGTAAATACATTAAAAACTTTGAATTGTACACTTTAAATGGGTGAATTGTATGGTAATGTGATTTATACCTCAAAAAAGCTGTTAAAAATTATTTGGCATGATATTAAAAAGAAAAAATTATCACTATAGTGAAAGTAAACTTATAATTTAGAAATATGATATTGGAAAGATTATATTATTGTCCCACTGAAAGAACTGCTAAAGGTTTTCATCAGAAGGAAATTGAAGAAAACAGTGTTGCTGTTAGTGCTGTCGAGTCAGCTCTGATTTACAGAGACCCTATGTACAATATAACTAACACTGCCCAGTCCTGTGCCATCCTCACAATCCCTGCTATGCTTCAACTCATTGTTGCAGTCACTGTATCAATCCATCTCATTGAGGGTCTTCCCCATTTCTGCTGATCCTTTAATTCATCAAACATGATGTTCTTCTCCAGGGAATAGTCCCTTCTGACAACAGGACACAAGTTTGTTGTTGTTGTTGTTATGTGC
>NW_006921772.1:1009243-1011154 GCF_000298275.1 Orycteropus afer afer
GTATAAATATTCTCCTTTTACACCTGTCTGTTGTTTGGATTGAAGTTTAATTCCATCCAGGCCTGAAGGGTTATGAGAGGCCATAGTCTTGGAGGTTTCACTAGTTTCTATCAGACCAGTAAGCCTGGTCTTCTTTTATGGTTTTGAGTTTTGTTCCACATTTTTCTACCATTCTATCTAGGATCTCCTAATTTGATCCCTTTCCCAGTGGCTGGCAGTGGTAGCCAGGCACCATCTAGTTCTTCTGGTCCCAAAGTCATATAGGCTGAGGTTTGCATGGTCTACTATTCCCTTGGCCTCATTTTTGGTCTACTATTCCCTTGGCCTCATTTTTTCCTTATGTCTTTGGTTTTCTTCAATCTTTGCTCTAGATAAGGAGAGACCAATTATTGCAAGTTAGATGGCTGCCTGCAAGCTTTTAATACCCCAGTCGCTACTCACCAATGCAAAAAAACCAATATTTTTGTGTACTATGCTATGCCAATTGATCTTGTTGTCCTGTGCAGGTTAATTTTGAGTTAATCTGTTTTGGGATATAAAAAAAATTCAGCCATCAAGCAGAAGAGAGACAAGGTATGATAGATGTCAAGACACATAGAGGTCTCCAAGGAACCAGGAAGCAGAAGCTGAAGAGACAAGGACATTCCTCCTGAGGTGACAGAGACAGGAAGCCTTCCCCTAGAGCACGCACCTTGAAATCGGACTTGTAGCTTCCTAAACTGTGAGAAAATAAATTTCTGTTTGTTAAAGCCACCCATGTGTGGTATTTCAGTTACAGCAGTGCTAGATAACAAAGACAGTATCTTCCATTTTATAATTGTTTCATATTGCTTGAATGATTACTAGGAAGAGTGCTATTTTTTATTTTGTTTCTCTTATCAAAGGAAAGCTCTGTATCTGTGGACTTTCAGAGAGTTTCATTATTTGAAAGCAGTACTGTTTTTTTTTTTTTTTCAGATGATCTGTTTTTGTGCTCCTAGAATTAATTTTTAGAAAGTTTATTTTCCAAATCTGCAAGATCGAATAACTGTAGTTAGCAATAATAATGTTAGAGCTGCATAAAAACAGTAAAGTTGAATTCTCTGTCTCTCAGGATTATATCTTAATTTACAACCAAGACAGAGAACTTGAAAATTTCTCTTACATCATGCACTAAAAATCTTCCATAATTACAAAGGGATGAGAAAATTAATTAGAGATCAGATGGAGGATTTGGAAATCACAATAACAAAAAACAAAATCTTACATTAACATTACTTAATTGTCATTGTACTTGATAATGATAAAATACAAAAATTTATTTGATAATGTTCTGTAATCATAGTGCTTTAGCAGGCAAGGATTTCCAATTGAAAAACAATCCAAAATCATCACCAGGAGAATTTTTTAAAGGCAGCAGTGGTTGTGTGCAAACAACTAGCTCCACTGGGCTGAGTTAAACAATCATGTCCCTAAGGGTCAACCTGCTAATTGCTTGACTCTCCAGTGGAGTGTAAAACAACTGTGAGTGTCTGAAAATTGTGAAAACATCATCAACTAATGAGTGAAGAAAATCTGATTGCACAATAATAAAATAGGGTTAATGTGTAGTTAAGTGCTCCAGTACTTTTAAGAGGCCAGGTTTTCTTTTACAAAGTAGAGAAAAACAGACTTCAAACTATTGGTAAACTTAATGTGAAAAATTCAAATTGCATCGTTCCCCACCCCCCTCAAAAAAAAATTATTTTGAGCTAAAGTCTACCAACTGTCTCAGAAAGCGTCTGCAAATTGAAATAAAAATCGTGATCATGCAGTTAAATCCTATTTAAGCTAACGCAAACCCACTGTTGTCATGTCAGTTCCAACTCAGAGGGACCATGTAGGACAGAGTAAAACTGCCCCATAGGGTTTCCAAAGCTGTCAATCTTTATG
>NW_006921772.1:1012294-1013384 GCF_000298275.1 Orycteropus afer afer
AGCTTCTAATCAAAATGTTGGAGGTTTGAGTCTATCCTGAAGCTCCTTTGAAAAAAGGCTTAGCAGTCTACTTTCTAAAAAACAACCATTGATAGGACTGTGGAGAAGAATTCTACTCTGACACACATGGGGTCGCATAGAGTCTGAATCGCCTAGAGGAGATGGCAATTCGTTAGAATGTAAATTACATTAGAATGTAAATGCTTTGGCTAAAGGGATTGTGATTTGGCTATGTGCAATAGTCAGCCTGGGAATGCCACCAATTAGTCTCAAAACAAATATTCATTGTTTTGTACCGAATATTAAGAATTAGACCAGACCCCAAACTGAAGCTTCTGAAATGTGAATTCTAGAAAATATTATTTATATAAATATATAAGCTCTGGTGGCATAGCGCCTGAGGCATTTGACTGCTAACCAGAAGGCTGGCGGTTCAAATCCAACAGCCATTCCTCGGAAGGAAGGTTGAGCAATCTACTTCTGTAGTGATACTGCCTCGGAAACCCAAGAAGGAGTTGCAATGAGTCGGATCTGACTCAACGACAGTGGATGTGGTTTGGCTTTGGTTACTATCACCATTACCATTCACTGTTCTGTGTCATCTCCCTGACTCAGAATATCCTCAGATGTTGCTGCAGTTGATACTTTCTGGTAAAGCAAGAGGCCAGTGCTTATTTTCCCAGTGTCACTCATAGAGCTGGCATGTAGCAAGGACTGATGATAATGGCATAGGCATGTTAGTTTCACTTAGAATAACTTATGTTTACTTAGGGAGTTTATAAAACTGTTTATTAGTATTAAACAATCGTTAAATTGAACATTATAAGATATTATTGAAGACTTTTAGTTGAGGATATTGAGATAACATCCCTTAGTTTTTAAGGGACATTAATTTTTAAGATACATTTAATAACATTGGTAAATATGAATGTATGTACCCAGGAAATAAAAGCCACAATTGACAGTGATTGTTTTCTGAAGGTGGGAACATGTACATAATGTCTTCCTGGGGATTAGTGGCTGAGCTGCCAGGAATGTGCAGACTTCCCATAGATGCTCTTAAAACTTTTCTTCAGTCTTTTATGACCTT
>NW_006921772.1:1026560-1029536 GCF_000298275.1 Orycteropus afer afer
AGGCTGTAAATCTTTTACAGAAGCAAACTGCCCCATCTTTCTTCTGCAGAGCAGCTGGTGGGTTCAGACCACTGACACTTTGGTTAGCAACCAAATGCCTTAAGCACTATACCACCAGAGCTTGTTAGAAATGAGGGTAGAGTTATAGAAACAAAAATAGAAAAAGAGACTGTCATATATAACTCCCACTACATTGGGCCTGTTGGGAGCTGCTTTTCCTGAGAATACTATACATAGCAACAAGCACAAGGACTCTGAGTTTGATGGCATCTGTGACCGTGTACGTTTCTGCTTCATCACTTTCATTTCTTGAGCTGTGTCGTGGCATAGTGCCTAAGTCATTTGACTGCTAACCAGAAGGCTGGTGATTCAAATCCACCAGCCACTCCTTGGAAGGAAGATTGGGCAATCTACTTCCGTAGTGATACTGCCTAGGAAACCCAACAAGGGGTCGCTATGAGTTGGGATCGACTCAATTGCAGTGAATTTGGTTTGGTGCCTGCCACCAAAAGGAAAGTTTCTTTTATCTTTTGCTGACTTTCCTTTTTTTCCCACCCAGGAAGAGTAAGTCACTGTTGATTTTATTACCATTTATATAGTAATTATCCAAGTAATATCTTTTGACTTACCCAGGGGTCAGTACATTTCCAGGGACCTAATCTACAGCAGGAAGTATACTGCAAGGACTTCACAAGGACTGTGGGCTTTTGTGTGGGAAATTGCTTTCTTTCCTCCTTTTCTCATACCACCAGCTTCAATAACATTGTGATTTAAGATGAAAAAAATAGTTTGAACAAACTTACAAATATGGTCTAATATGTGTATTGTGTGGGGTATCCTAATTGCTGTTATTAATATGTTATAAAAACCTGCCTTCCTAGGTTTCTATACCATATATGGACTGCTCTTTCTGTGTGTATGTGTGTGTATCCTAATCTTTTTTAGCACGTTATAAAAATATACATTCTTAGCTTACCATATATTTATATAGATTAGCCATTTTTGTAGATTATAGTTTTGTGTTAGACCCAACCCTACTAAAGAATGTGAAATAAACAACATAACACCTTTTCTAGACTTGCCCAGTTCATATTTCTTCATCTTTATGCTCTCTTTTCTGTGTCTTTCTCCCTGCCCTGTTTCATGGCATCCTATGAACTAAGAGAATTCTTGTGTGTTATTGGTAATTGAAGATGTGCTTTGGCAGCTGCTAGAATGGCCAATGGACATGCTCCTAGTAGTAAAATTTTATACCTGAAGCCACTAGCTTAATAATTTCATCCTTATGGTCTCCAAATTTTCATTTAAAAAATATAATTAAATCTGTTTAGTGAGGTAGAAGTAAAAGTCCTTGAGTGGTACAAACTGTTGTACTCAACTACTAAACCAAAAGGTTAGCAGTTTGAACCTCCAGAGGCACCCTAGAAGAAAGCCCTGGTGATCTGCTTCCATTAAGATACTAATCAAGAAAACCATATGGAGCAGTTCTACTCTGTAATATGGGGGGGTCACTGTGAGTCAGAATTGGTTTTGGGTGTTGTTTTGTTTTGGTTTTTAGTTGGATTTGTTTTTCAGTAAGGTTTATAGACAACTTAAGGAGCGCTGGTGATGCAATCATTAAATACTTAGCTACTAATCAAAAGGTTGGCAGTTTGAACTCACCCAGTGGATTTACATCAAGACCTGTCAATCTGTTTCTCCAAAGATTATAGTCAAGAAAACCCCATGGGACTGTTCTGTTCTGTCACATGGGGTCATTATGTATCACAAGCAATTCACTGGCACCCAATAACAACAGAGACAACTAAGTTGAAAGAGATTGTGAGGGGTGGACAGGTGTTTTCAGGAACTGTTTCAATAGAAACTACAAGGTAAAATGTCAGAAACAAACAACCTATGCCTTGAATATGACAGAGCCCTAGTCCCAGCTGAATTAGGAGTTTGATTTAATTTAAGCAATTTTTTCCTTGGCATACTGGCCTTTGCCTTGTGATTTTGTGGATCTTTTATGCCAGCACTAGTCTGGATTTCCCTCTCAGTGAAACAAAGGTTGGGGAGGAAAGGCTGTGGGCGGATGAACGAGATGTTTTGGGGACGCAGCAGGATGTGGATGGTGTGGCCGCTCTTTGTGCATTCACGATGGCAGCCTGCCTGGCAGCCGGGCTAACAGGGCCCTGTGTTTGCTCCTTTGTTGTTTCGTACCATGTGGTGCCAGCAATATTCTGGCAGCTGACACCATCAGCAGGTGCTCCTAAAATACTAAGTAACCCTGAGAAGATAGGAGGAGGAAATAATGTCTGTGACCACACAGGGCCTTGTGCCACCATTTCACAGGAGCTTTTGTTATTTGTTTATTATTTCTTAAACCAAAGGGTGCCACCCTACTCCTTGTGGTTCTTTGAAAACAGCAAGATTCCACTGCTAGTCTCTGTTCTTAAGAAGGGTCATGAGTAGAAGAATAAATAACCCTGAGATAATGAGAGGGAACTGGACTGACTTGAAAAGTCCACATTTGGAATAAGGCAAGTAAATGCCACCATCCAAGCAAAGCAGAAAGATTAAGAAGTTCTCATTGGAAGAAATAACTGCTATCATCCAAGAATCAATGTAAAATGTGGAGGACTTCTTGGTATAATCAGTATGTTATTTTTTCATGGAAGCATGATGATCACATGCAGACCATAAGAAAGATTGCCCTCGGGAATGGGCCATGATAAGCAGCTCTAAGTCATTATTAACATGGCCAACATTTTTTCCTATTTACCCACATGTTTCAGCTTTGTTGTACCTGCAGGCATATCTGTGATACCACGTGACTTTCACTAAGGGCACGGGTTGTGGTTGAAAGCAATTTCAAACATCCATTTCAGCTCCATCTCCATATTTACTTCAAAATATCAGGCCTATGGAATGGAGTTGCTTTTCAGTCAAAACCTTGTCTATCAAAGAGTTGGGATATGTTTTTTTTTTTTTTTT
>NW_006921772.1:1029956-1035345 GCF_000298275.1 Orycteropus afer afer
AAGAATATGATCAAGCATTTAGAAATACTTACCCAATGTAAACTGTCCTCAAGAAAGTATGATATTGCCAAGCAAAAGACAGGCATAGGAGTTGAACATTTACCTGAGGTAAATACACTCCTTGGAGAGAACAATCATGGGAGAAAGAAGGGCTATTTATGCACAGGGAGACAGCTCAGGGGGCAGAGGTGCATAGAGGGTGGACACAGGGAAGAGGTGACTGTCAGGAGGAAGTGGGAGGGGGGCTGTTACACTGTGGTGAATTGTGGTCAATGTCATGAGACATAGTGTATGTGAACTGCTGTATGGAAAGTGAATTTGCTCTGTAAATTTTTACCCAAATCACAATTAAAAGAAGAAAGAAAGTATGATACTCTTTTCTACAGCATATGAAGCTCTTACTGATTAAAATATTGAGTTACTTAAAATCTGAAAGTGACCTGAGATATTTAGTTTCAGTCAATCAGTCCAACATATTTTTATTCACTCAACACCTTAATGTCGTAATGGGAACTGGAGCCATTTTGGATGATGTTGAAAAGTGAATGGGAGATTATAAGTGAGAATTGGCAACTCTTTCAAGAAGATTGGCTGTGAAGGGAAGTAGGGAGTGATAGCTAGATCATGAGATATGGTGTAAAGGATATGTTTTAATTGTTAATTTGTCTTAAAAATAGTAAAGTCTTAAGCATATTTAAAGTTGTTAGGAATGAATCTAGAGAGAGTGTTTGAAGAAATAGAAGGGATGATCAGAAGGGAAAAGTCCCTGTGAGGAAAGGTACAGATGGGGCCCAGAGTATATAAAGGCAATGGGGAGGGATTAGCAGCAGGCCAATGTAGGACATCTCTTCCATTTGACAGAAGGGTAAGAAAGAAAGTATAGATATAAAAGCAAATAACTTTGTGGACCTTAGGGCCTGGATCTGAGGGAGCTCCAAGGGAATCTATGGAAAGTGAAGGGAAATTAATTAGTTTAGGAGGCCATGGTGGGAAATAAGAGCAAGTTGCAAGAGAGGCTCTGAAGGATTGCTAGCCCAGTCTGAGGACTTCATTGAAATTAGAGACCAAAATTGTACAGTGGCTTTAAGATATAAGATTGTGAGTTTTAGAACTCAGCAGCAACAATGTTGGTCCCAGAGAGACAAGGATCAGGGAAGTAGGTGATGGGGTGCAACAGAAAAAAACAAAACAAAACTCACTGCTGTCAAGTCAGATCCAACTCATAGCAACCCCACCTTGGGTTTCCAAGGCAGTATCACTACAGAAGTAGATTGCCCCATCTTCCTTCCAAGGAGTGGCTGGTGGAACAGAAGATCAATGGAGGAAAACTGTGGATGATATTGACAAAAAAGTTGAAGTGACAGGACAAGGATATCACACTGGATAGACTTCACTGAGCTTCAAGAGGTAACATTTGAGAACATTTTTGCAATCCCCTTAGTTGACGAATAAGGAAACTGAGGCTCAGAGAGGTTACGTTTAACCACTGATTTTCTAAAGACTGTGTCAACAAGCAAATCATTATAATGTTTCCTAGTTTCCCATATGCACTTTCTCATATATGAGGATTTCATTGTTGAGCAGGACCTTGAAATCAAATAGGTCCTGGACAGAAATAACAGCATGTAATAAAATAAAACTAAAATTTTTTATAGTATTTTAATTGAAGAAAATTATATTGAATCCAACTCCCTGCTGTCAAGTCAATCCCGACTCATAGTGACCCCTCCTTGGGTTTCCGAGGTGGTATCACTATGGAAGTAGATTGCCCAACCTTCCTTCTGAGGAGTGGCTGGTGGGTTTGACTGGCCAGCCCTCTGGTTAGCAGTCAAATGCCTTAGGCACTATACCACCAGAGCTCCCACACTGAATCAAGGAGGATATATATGTGCTAAACATATTAACTGTAAAAGACTTCCATGAACCTCACCCAGGGAGTATGCTACAATTTTTCTGCATGATAAATTTGTCCTGCAGTAAATATTCTAGCTACTTTTACTAGAATATTACATATATCAAGGCCAGGACTTTGTCTTTCCTATAATAGTGTTCCCAGAACCTAAAACAGTGCCTGGATGCATAGTACTCTGTTAGCTATTGCCACTCTGACAGAAATATATAGATACCACAAATGGGATGGCCTTAAAAAACAGAGGTTTATTCTCTTACAGTTCAGGAGGCTAGAAGTCTGAGTTCCAAGTTCTGGGTTCTAGGGGCTGTGTGAAAGCCCCTTGACCTTGGACTTCAGCTCTGCCTCTTGCTCCCAGCCCACTGAAGCTAGAGGTATCTCTTCACTCAGATGGCTATTGGCTGCTGAGGCTAACAAGCCCAAGGTCGACAAATAAAAAGGCACAGTCCTGATGTTACTGAACCACATAGCAGGCCATTAACTCAACTCCATTGAAAGTCCCAAGGTTGGCAGAGCATGGCAGGCTGCTGAACAATGACACGGCTACATGCAGTGTTCAAGCATGCCATTAGCTAAAGACTATCCCCAAGGCTTCTCCTTATATACAGGAAACAGACCACATCCCTAGGAAAGCTACTTAGCTGCTCACAGTAGATTCCACCATGGAGTTGATTACCAGTCTCATCATGTAGAATACTACATCCAGCTGCCCAGCCACTCAACCAGGCCAAGCTGACACACAAACTGAAGTACCACACATATTCAATAGTATTTGGTGTACTATAGTATTGAATAGTATTCAACAGTATTTTTTGACTAAATGAATGCATAAAGGAAGGCTGAACCTTCTCAACCTTTTATAGGTACCTTAAGGTTAAAGTAACTTGGGAGCTCTGGTAGCATAGTGCCTAAAGCATTTGACTGCTAATCAGAAGGCTGGTGGTTCAAACCCACCAGCCACTCCTCGGAAGGAAGATGGGGCAATCTATTTCTGTAGTGATACTGCCTTGGAAACCCAAGGAGGGGTCGCTGTGAGTCGGGTCCGTCTCAACGGCACTTAACAACAACAACAACAAAGTTAAAGTTAGACTAATTTTCCTCCCTATCTCACCCCACACCACCAGAACCCCCCCTCAAAAAAAAAAAAAAAATCTGATCTTTCTTTATATTACCATGTCCCTGGATGTGGACATGGTTAACTTACTCTCCTGCTACAAAAGATTGAGACTTGGGTCCACCCAGAGGTACTTTTGATCTGCTTCTGAAAAATAAAACACTGAAAACCCTATGGATCACAGTTCTCCTTTGACACCCATGAAGTCACCAGGAGTTGGAGTTGACTCAATAGCAACTGGTTTTTCTGTTTTCTTGTTACCTATTTCAGTTAAAAGTATTGTCATCCTCCTAGTCAATAAAGCTAGAAAACAGGGAAACTGGTGATCCATCCCTCTTCCTCATTTCTATAACCAGCTGGCTCTCATCCTGTCAATTCCATCCTGGAAAAGTCTGATGAATATGTTTCCTGCTTGATATCCCCACAATGTTACTTTATGCAGTCTTCATCATTGCTCACCTAGGTTATAATGTTAGTCTCATATTTAGTTTCTCTGCCCCAAGTTATTTTCCCTATTGATCTATGTTATTTTCAAATGCCCATCTACTGATTAAAAATATAACCCATCACTTTCTACAGAATAAAATCTACTAAGTCCTCCTTGTTGTTAGGTGCTTTCGAGTCGTTTCTGACTCACAGTGACCCTATGCACAGCAGAAAGAAACACTGCCTGGTCCCACGCCAGCTCTGTGATCCTTGCTATACTTGAGCCCATCGCTGCAGCCACTGTGTCAATCCATCTCATTGAGGGCCTTCTCCTCTTTCATCAACCCTCCACCTTACCTAGCATGACATCCTTTTCCAGGGAATGATCCCTTATGATAACATGACCAAAGTAGGTGAGATGAAGTCTGGCCATTCTTGTTTCAAGGAGCATTCTGGCTACACTTCCTCCAGGACAGATTTGTTAGTTCTTTTAGCAGTCCATGATACTTTCAGTATTCTTTGCCAGCACCACAACCCAAAAGCATCAACGCTTCTTCAGTCTTCCTTATTCTTGGTCCAGCCAATAAGTCCTTATGGTCTTTAAGAGTTGAAACAATTCAATTTCTTGCTATGTTTTGGGTTTACTCCCTTTCTATCCAAACCTTTGCCATGCAGGATTGATACTTACTTTCACCATTCCATGCTTTTCTCCCACTACTTGGTCAGTTTACAATACTCTTGTTGCCCAGCTCAAATGAAAAAATTGTAATTATTTTTCCTCCATTTAACTCATTCTTTATGAGCTTTTTCCCTTGAAATTCACATAGTGAATATTCAGTTATATTTGTGCTACTAATGTTAATACTAAAAAAAAGAAATTTTTCTTTCAGTAAGATGCAGAATAGGCAGACAAGGTACACAGACCCTCCACAACAAAGAAAAGAGAAACCAATTGACAGAGATACAGAAGATAATCCTGGATCCCTGAGCTTTGAAAGAAAGTACACAGAAGTGGATGAGGCACTAACTATTGGAAAAACCTGAATGAAAACAGTGAGTTCAGAGACAGTCAGAGCAGTGGACTGTCAGCTACTCTGATGGGACCAACCGCCGGAATATTTCCAAGTGGCACTGGGACCTGAGAATTGATCTAAAGCTTGTTCCTGGGTGCCAAGGGCTGCAGGGGCGACTGTGCTGGTGACCTGTGTCTAGGAAGGGAAATAGCAAGGAGGGAAACAACCTGAGCTGTGGACTTTCTGCTGTCTGGAGGGTGCAGCCATTTTGATTGTTTATATGTGGCAGCCATTTTGGATATTTAAAGTGACTGAGGGCACAGCTATTTTGCATGTTTATAAGTGGTGGCCATTTGGATATTTAAAGAGACCAAGGGCACAGCCATTTTGATTGTTTACATGCAGTAGCCATCTTGGATATTTAAAGTGACTGAGAGTGCAGCCATTTTGAATGTTTACAAGTGGCAGCCATTTTGAATTTTAAAGTGACAACATTCTCATTCAGATTCTAGGGACCAAATAGGCTTTGTTTGTCAAGGACAACAGAAATATATGAGAAGCTGACAACAGGAAAGGAGACAGGTGGTGAGGGTATAAGTGCTGTCAACTAGTGAATAGAGGAACACAGCTCAGTACCCTGCTTATGTAGATAACATACAAACAAAACAAAGAAAATGAAAATTGTGGGCAAGTCACTCCGATGTACAATCAGCAATTAAATATAAACACAAAAACATCCCAATGCCTTGCAGACATTAGAGCATCATAGTCCACACAAAGAGGCAAGCAAAGGCAGGAGAAAAAAGGGACCAGGATACAAACTCAAAACACATTCCTGAGGAAGAAGCAACATTGGAACTTTCTGATAAGGAATTCAAAAGAATTATATTTAGGTATCTTCAATGAATTTAGAGACAGATCAAGGAA
>NW_006921772.1:1036825-1038879 GCF_000298275.1 Orycteropus afer afer
AAATTCATACTTGCTGATAATTAATGCTATCCAGCACTAAAGAATGATGTAGAGTCTGCAAAACACTGCATAATATGGATGAACTTGGAGGACATTATGCTGAGTGAAATAAGTCAATCACAGAAGGACTATATTTAATACTAAATACAGTAT
The DNA here is from genome assembly GCF_000298275.1 of Orycteropus afer afer. Classification (NCBI taxonomy): domain Eukaryota; kingdom Metazoa; phylum Chordata; class Mammalia; order Tubulidentata; family Orycteropodidae; genus Orycteropus; species Orycteropus afer. The sequence continues at coordinate 1,036,979 of NW_006921772.1, forward strand.
TAGTTCATTGCTGTGGAGGGTCAAGGAAATGTTTATATATGGAGGGCAACTTTCTTTGTTGGTTGGCAGGGGTGGGAGGGGAGAGGAAGGGACACTGAAAAAAGGGCATTGACCTATTTCACTGTACAAAAATTATATTTCAATAAAATGCATTAAAAAAAAGAAATTTACTTTTAAAGATATGGGACAATATTTGTGATATAGGTTAAGGGGGAGAACCTGGGTGGTACAAATGGCTAATACACTGAGCTTCTAACTACAGAGTGGTGGTTCAAGTTCACCCAGACATGCCTCCAAAGAAAGTTCTAGTGGTCTTCTTTTGAAAAATCAGCCACTGAAAACTCTATAGAGCTCAGTTCTGCCATAAATGGGGTAACTAGGAGTTGAAATCAACTCAATGGCAATTTGTTATAAATTTAAACTAATATTTGCAAATTTAAACTAATATTTGTTGTTGTTGTTAGGTGCTATCAAGTTGGCTCAGATTCCATACATAGTGATGACATATGTACAACAGAAGGAAACACCTCCTGGTCCTGCCCATCTTCAGAATCCTTGCTATACCTGAGCCCATCATTCCAGCCACTGTGTCAATCAGTCTTGTTGAGGGTCTTCCCCTTCTTTGCTGATGCACCACTTTGCAAAGCATGATATCCTTTTCCAGGAATTATCCTTTCTGACAACATGACCAAAGCAGGTGAGGTGATGTCTGGCCATTCTCACTTCCAAGGAGCATTCCTACTGCACGTCATCCAGGACAGATTTGTTTGTTGTTCTCGAAGTCCATGATGCTTTCAGTATTCTTTGCCAACAACACAACCCAAAAGCATTAACACTTCTTTGGTCTTCTTTATTCATTTCATTGTCCACCTTCCACATGCATGTGAGACAATTGAAAATACCATGGTGTGGGTTAGGTGCACCTTAGTCTTCAAAGAGACATCTGCTCTTTAGCACTTTAAAGAGGTCTTTTGCAACAGATTTGCCCAGTGCATTATGATTCTGATTCCTTGACTGCTACTTCCACTGGTGTTGATTGTGGATCCAAGTAATATGAAATCTTTCAGAACTTCGATCTTTTCTCCATTATCATGATGCTGTTTATTGGTCCAGTTGTGAGTATTTTCACTTTCTTTATGTTGAGGTATAATCCATACTGCAGATTGTAATCTTTAATCTTCATCAGTAAGTGCTTCAAGTCATCTTCACTTTCAGTAAGCAAGGTTGTGTCGTCTGCATATCACAGGTTGTTAATGGTTCTTCCTCTAATCCTGATACCACATTCTTCTTCATATACTCCAGTTTCTCAAATTATTTGCTTAGCATACAGATTGAATAAATATGGTGATAGGATACAACCCTGACAACCACCATTCCTGATTTTCAGCCTTGCAGTATCTCCTTGTGCTGTTTGAATGACAGTCTCCTGGTCTACATACAGGTTCCACATAAGCACAAGTAAGTGTTCTGGAGTTCCTGTTCTTCTCAGTGTTATCCATAATTTGTTATGATCCATTCAGTCGAATGCTTTTGCAGAATCAAAAAATAAAATAAAATAAAATAAAGTAAGTATCTTTCTGGTATTCTTTGTTTTCAGCCAATATCCATCTGACATCAGCAATGCTATCCCTCATTCCATGTCCTTTTCTGAATCCAGCTTGCATTTCTGGAAGTTTTCCTGTCAATATACTGCTGCAATCATTTTTGAATTATCTTCAGCAAAATTTTAATTGTGTATGCTATTAATGGTATTGTTTGATAATTTTCACATTCTATGGGATCATTTTTCTTTGGAATGGGGAGAAATATGGATCTTTTCCAGTTGGTTGGCCAGGTAGCTGTCTTCAACATTTCTTGGCATAGACAAGTGCCTCCAGCATGACATCTATTTGTTGAAACAT
>NW_006921772.1:1041592-1042601 GCF_000298275.1 Orycteropus afer afer
AGGGTCGACGAAAGAGGGGGAGGCCTTCAACGAGATGGATTGATACGGTGGCTGCAATGATGGGCTCAAGTATAGCAGGGATTGTGGGGCTGGCGCAGGATCGGGCAGTGTTTCATTCTGCTGTGCATGGGGTCGCTATGAGTTGGAAACGACTCAATGGCACTTAACAATAACAACATTTCTACCATCTTCTTTTGAAGTTTCCTGCATCATTCAATATTTTGCCCATAGAATCTTTCAGTATTGCAATTCGAGGCTTGAATTTTTTTAAAGTTTTTCAGCTTGAGAAATGCTGAGCATGTTCTTCCTTTTTGGTTTTCTAACTCCAGGTCTTTGCATATTTCGTTGTAATAATTTACTTTGTCTTCTCAAGCTGCTCTTTAAAATCTCCCATTCAGCTCTTTTATCTTGTCATTTCTTCCATTTGCTTGAGCTACTCTCCATTCAAGAGCAAGTTTCAGAGTCTCTTCTGACATCGTTTTGTTTTTTTCTTTTTTTCCTGTCATTTTAATGACCTTTTGCTCCCTTCATGTATGATGTTCTTGATGTCATCCCACAATTCATCTGGTTTTCTGTCACTGGTGTTTAATGTGTCAAATCTATTCTTCAGATGGTCTTTAAATTCAGGTGGGATATTAACAAGGTCATATCTTGCCTCTTGTGAACTTGTTTTTGTTTTCTTCATCTTCAACTTGAACTTTCATATGAGCCATTGGTGGTCTGTTCCATTGTCAGCTCCTGGCCTTATTTTTGCTGAAGATATTGAGCTCCTCCATTGCCTCTTTCCACAAGTGTAGTCAATCTGATTCGTGTGTATTCCATCTGGTGAAGTCCACATGTATAGCTGCCTTTTATGTTGTTGAAAAAAAAAATTTGCAATGAATAAGTAATGGGTCTTTCAAAATTCTATCATGTGATCTCTGCCATCATTTCTATCACCAAGGCCATATTTTCCAACTTTCTTCTTTATTTCCAACTTTCATATTGCAATCACCAGTAATCATTAATA
>NW_006921772.1:1043991-1057191 GCF_000298275.1 Orycteropus afer afer
TGTGTATTCCATCTGGTGAAGTCCACATGTATAGCTGCCTTTTATGTTGTTGAAAAAAAAAATTTGCAATGAATAAGTAATGGGTCTTTCAAAATTCTATCATGTGATCTCTGCCATCATTTCTATCACCAAGGCCATATTTTCCAACTTTCTTCTTTATTTCCAACTTTCATATTGCAATCACCAGTAATCATTAATACGTCTTGATTGCATGTTTGGGAAAATTCAGACTGCAGAAGTTGATAACAATCTTCAATTTCCTCATCTTTGGCTTTAGTGGTTGGTGGGTTAATTTGAATAATAATAGTATTAACTGTTCTCCCTTGTAGGTGTATGGATATTATCCTATCACTGACAGCATTGTACTTCAGGCTAGATTTTGAAACATTCTTTGTGACAATGAATGCAACACCATTCCTCTTCAATTTGTCATTCCCGGCACAGTAGATCATATGATTGTCTGATTCAAAATGGCCAATAGCAGTCTATTTCAGGTCACTAATGCCTAGGCTATTGATCTTTTTCTGTTCCATTTCACTTTTGACTACTTCCTAGATTCATATTTTGTACATTCCAAATTCTGATTATTAACGGATGTTTGCAAGTGTTTCTTCCCATTTTGAGTTGTACCTCCTCATCAAATGGATGTCTTGAAAGCTTTACTCCATCTACATCATTAAGGTTGACTCTTGTTTGAGGAGGCTTCCCCAGTCTTATTTTGAGTGCCTTCTGACCTGAGGGCCTCATTTTCTGATACTATATTGGACAAAGTTTCAGGACTATTCATAAAGTTTTCCAGTAATACATCAGACAGTGCTTTGAAATTATGTAGGCAGTCTTAAATATCTTGTTGTTGTTATGAGTCATCGAGTTGGACCTGACTCATAGCGACCCCTACTTGGGTTTCCAGGGCCTTATCACTATGGAAGTAGATTGCCCAAACTTCCTTCTGAGGAGTGTCTGGTGGGTTTGAACCACCAGCCTTCTGGTTAGCAGTCAAGTCCCTTAGGCACTACACATCTTGTTAGGGGAAGGTAAGTTAGTGGCATGCTCCTTGTGAAGGGAAATTTGCTAACATCCATCCAATTTTTAAATGGAGGTCCTAACTAACCAAATATAATGGTATTTGTCTGATCATTTCTTTTGCAGGTCTGTTTGTTTGTAACTCCTCAGCTGCCTCCATGTATTTTTTTTTTCCTTATTATAAATTTAGATTCAGACAGGAGTGGGAACCTAATGAGAGTAGATAGGTGCTTCAGTAAATAAATCTTGTCCGTTTTGATTGTGGGCCATAAATGTGTTCCTTCTGGACAATGTGGTTTGTGTTTCTGAAAAAATGAAAAGGTTCATTAAGGGTTCAAGTGAACAAGTTATCCATGGTTAGAAGATTTGGAATAGCTTCTCAGGAAATGTGGAACAGGATTTATCTTCAGGCAACATGCATGAATACATATGTGCTGATCATCTTCGAGAAGATTTGAAAAAAGTGTGTGGGAGACAAGAGGCACTCATTTTGCACTATGTTTATCAGTGGCATCACCAAAGTGTGCCTTGGAGAGTGAAGTTCCCCTCCCCTCAAAGTCACCTTCATAAACTTACGTTGTTATTATTGTTGAGCACCTGCAAGTGGTAAGCTAGCTTAAAACAGTGTGCTTTTGATGCAAACACAGCCTTATGCCAGTGCCCTGGACACCACATGTTTCTCTTGGATTACTATCTCAAAACCTGTTATCTAGAAATTCTGGAGTCACTACTGATGCTCATTAAGACCTGAGGTTGACATCTCTAACAAGAACACCCAAGGATCAAATCATAGAAAATAACAAGAAAAGATTAAGGGAGGTCTGACCTTTATGGTTGTGTTGTTTTATTTTTAACCTGCCATGAACAGAACAAGTTTTACTAATTTTTACTTAGGAGGAAAACATACATCTACTGTAATTGGTCATCTGTTTAAAACTCCAGTAAAAGACCAAATTTCTTTTATTCTTTTCTATCTTAGGTTGATTTTCTTTTTCTATATGTTCGATGGCCAAATTGTTGAGTGGTTACTGTTTTCTTGTCTTTGCTGCTTTTGATTAAGGACCTGATTCTTTCTTGTGGTTATGGTCTAGGAAGTATTCTCATGTCCTCCTAAAGTTTGTCCTTTAATAAATTCTCGACACAGTCCCGATGTTACCATACCACAAGGCAGTCCATTAATTTAAGTCCATTGTAAGTCGCAAGGCTGGCAGAGCATGGCAGGCTGCTGAACAACGACATGGTTACATGCAGAGTCTAAGTGTGCCATATGCTAGAAACTATCCCCAAGGCTTCTACTTATATACAGGAAGCAGACCACATCCCAAAGGCAGCTACTCAGCTGTGTGTGGTAGATCCCCCATGGAGCTGATTGCCAGTCTCATCATGGGGAATAACTACCACCAGCTGCCCAGCCACTCAACCAGGCCCAGCCAAGTTGACATACAAATTTAACTACCACAGGTAGTATTGACATTTTGACAATGTTCAGTCTTCTTATCCATGATCATGAGATATTCTTCCATTTATGCAGGTCTCTTATAGTTTCTTGAATAATTCCAGTTATATAAATTTAATATGGAAATTAAAACATACAATGGGGGCCATTTACTACCTGTTGTTGTTATTGTTGTGTGCTGTCAAGATTCACTACCTAGCCTGAGACAAAAGGCTTCTATCTAAATATTAGAAATTCTTATCTACATCACACCTTGAATTTCATGTAAATGAATAAGCATAGATTGCCTTATTCTGCACCAGGTCTGTACCCAGAATTTCCACCTACAATTTCACCTCAGTGGCATGCATAGTCCAGCCCTAGCCCAAACTAACAAGGACTGGATTCTGACTACATCTGGTTCATTGTTAAGAGTCCAATCTGATCTAAGGCAGTCTCCAAAAATCCAACTAGCTCTGGTTCACCTCTGTTCTAGAGAACCTCTGAAAGACAGTCAACCTCGGGAATTCTAGAATGTAAAAAGAGCTGACTTTGCTGGGACATGGAGGTGATTTCATTGGCCTCAAAAGACCTTCCTCCACCACCTCCTGTGCCTAGATTCTTTCATGAGAGACTTATCCTCTTGGCCTTAGGCTTCCATGGTCTGTAAAAATAAAAATTTTGCCAAATGAGTAATTTTATACCTGACTTAAGTTAGAGAATAGTAAAGATAGTTGAGAAGTGGGGAGTGAGCTTCAAGAGATACTAAGAAATTGTAGTAGAGTCCATTTCAACTCATGATGACATTCATGTGCGTTATGGTAGAATATGTTCCATAGGGTTTTTAATAGCTGGTTTTTCGGAAGTGGATAGCAAGCCTGAAAAAATAAGCCATGGCAGCATGCAGGTTCTAATCCATTGCTGTCTAGTTGATTCCAACACATAGTGACCCACAGGGTTTCCTAGGCTGTAATTCTTAGAGATGAAAGCTACCATATGTCTTTCCCATGGAGTGGCTGGGATGTTTGAACTGCTGACCTTTCTGTTGGCAGCCAAGCACTGAGCCACTGCACCACCAATGTTCCTTTCCCAGGGATAAAAGGGAAACAAATGATTAACTTCTTAATCCATGTGTTTTCCTAAAGACAGTCTTGTTTTGCAAACTGAATCAGTATCAGTATCTCAGGATTTTCTCAGTGAAGAAAAATTGTTGAAGAATCCTCAAGACAGAACTCAGAAAATTCAAAAGAAACCTTTTAACTCTTGAGTTAAAGAAAGATTCCTTGCATTCATCATACTTGCCAGACTTTTGTGCACTTACTCAGATCAGGGCCTGGAAAATAACAAAAGGAAAAGAGGAATTTTATTTGCCTTTTCTAACTACATTTAACAATTGACTATGAAGCAAGAGTTTATGGCTTTCAAGCTGGTTGTAAAATAAAGACTTTATAGATTAGAGTTTGAGATCAGTGTTTCCGCCTGGAACTGCCACTTCTGTGCATGTGGTTTCATGATCCCTTTAATCCCCTTATCTTTGGCAGGTGTAGGACCATAAGTTATACCCAAACAAATACGCCTAGCTGAGGAGCAACTGGGAACTGAAATCCAGCTACATTCTGCTTGTTTACGTGAGCAAGCACCTTGGCTCAGGAATGGATTGACCTAGAGGAAAGGGTGCTTTAAAAAATTCTTTCAAAGGCATCATGCATTGGCTGGCCCATAAGGCTGCATTTGCCTTATGGAGCACCTTTTACTAATTCTCACAGTGGCCCTCAATGGGCTGCACTATCAGTCTTGATAGACATATTTAGTTCCCCAGAATTCTGCATCCCTTTCCTATAACGATGATATTATCCATTGTATGGGTCTTCAGGTTGGCAGAGCCCAGCATATAAACTAAGCTGGACAAATAATTTTCCAATCTCCTTGAGAGCTCTGGTGGCGTAGTGCCTAAGGCACTTGACTGCTAATCAGAAGGACGGCAGTTCAAACCCACCAGCCACTCCTCAGAAGGAAGGTTGGGCAACCTACTTCCATAGTGATACTGCCTCGGAAACCCAAGGAGGGGTCGCTATGAGTCAGATCTGATTCCATGATAGTGAGGTTTTTATTTTTTATTTTTTTGCAGCTAAGGTGAAGATATGCCAATCAGATGCAATTCTTTGGACTGTGAATTGGGAGTTCAAGTTGTATAGAAAAAGGCAAGGAGATTTCCTTTGAAGAAGCAGCAAATTCCAATTTCCAAAGCAGCAGAGGTAGGGGCAGCAAGGTGGAAGCATTTGGCACCCAACGCTACAGGAAAAGCTTCGCAATCTGCTGTGCTTGAGGCTTAGTACCAGCAACAGAGTCTTTCTCACTAGAGTAGTTGTAGGGGGAATGGAAATGGGGTGTCTGTGGTTCTGGTTACTGCAAAGTCTCCCTTGTGTCCAACCTGTTTCTCAGTCTAGTTCTCAAGTTTTCCAGCAGAAAATTCTTTGTTCACTTAAGTTGGTCTCAGTGGTTTACAACGAAATAAAATGATTTGCCTTGAACCCACATACCTGTCTTGTTATTGCTCTGTCTCAAAGTTTACCAACTGGTGTGTTACTGTACGGTATGTTCCAAGAAATGGGATTGAGGTGTGCCATGATATCTTGAGAGTTATAAATATTTATGGTAATACAAAAATTATCAGTTATCAGTTTTAAAACCATTCAAAACATAACTGTTGAAATTATATTTGAACACTATCTTGAATTCAGTAATTATTATTTTATGCACAAAACGTTCTGCATGATATCCATCTTCAGAGTGCAGACTTTAGCATCTATTGTGTATGCCTCCTCCCTCCAACTTTCTCCTTGAATTATCCCCATCAGTCAGATGGGTTATTTAACCTCCTTTTGCATGTGTATGTAAAACAGAATTTTCTTTTGTGTTTGATACGATTTACTCACATTTTTACAATTTTTCCCTTCAAACATAGAAGATATGTTTGATCATTACATAACTTTGATTATTACCTTTTTTTTTTTTTTTTTTTTCATACCCTTGACAGGCAGGAGAGAAGGTTGAACTGAAGTATCTCTAGAGGAGGGCACCTGTTCAGCCTTATGGGGAAGGCCTCTGCGGTATTTTCCCACATGGGGGAAGTGTTTGCTCTAACAGAGAGGACTGACTCCTATCTGCTGACTCTTAGGGTTCTGGGAAGTCTGCAGAGTTACAAGCTTCTGCGGCATCCACCTTGAAATCCCCATCCTGTTTCAGGGTCTCAGGTTTTCCCAACCAGAGCCCTGACCTTAGTATAATATACCTTCCTCCACTGAACACAATTGTCTTTGAAGGTCAAACCCTAACACTGTTTTTATAAGATCCTGAGTTCCCTTCTTCACTATGACTGTTCTACCTCTACAGGACAGAAGGCACTCTGTAAACTACTAAAGGCCCCCCTGCTGGCTCTTACACTTAGTTTTTAACTCTTTGTTAGCCACCACCAGTTTCCCATTATTCTTCTATATGCTTTCTCACAGCAAGTCAATTCCATTGTCTTAGAATTATATATTGTTATACCCATACTTTCCAATAGCCTAAATCTTTGCACCAGCCAGAGTGTTCCTCTCCACTCAAATATTCTTCCAAGTCACCACAGGAGAAAGTTTTAGCAATTGACCACCACCTTGTGCCAAGGACTATATATGCCCCATATGCATTCCAGAATGGGGTCTTCATTTTAAGCTGGACACTGAGCAATCATCCTAAACTCTCACCTTATCACACATAGTCTCAGACCACCCCTGGTACCCACTGATTGTGTCCTCTGGGAAGCAGATCTAAGATAGAGATAGAAGTGCAAGGGATTATTGGCAGTAGTTCCAGTGAAAAATAAAGAGGAGAAGAAACAAAAGCAGGTAGGAAAAGCTTTCAGGTAGTGATACATATCTGTACAAAAAGAAGGGAAAGGAAGAAGAACTTCATTTTCCAGTGAAGGTCTGAGAAAATTTTAGCCAGGTGAAGGGGAGCCTAAACACAAAGATCACCCATAGAGGAGTACCACTCTGGCCAGGAATGGCAAGACCTTTTTCCATCACGACTTTGAGTCATTGGTAGGAACCATACAGCTTCTGCCCAGAAGAAAATGTTGATCGTAGAGGCACCTGCAACTAGAGCTGTCAGCAAAGAATGCTGGTGGTGCAACAGTTAAGCACTAGGCTGCTAACTGAAGGGTTGGCAGTTCCAACTCACCCAGCAGCTCAGTGGGAGAAAGATTAGATGATCTGCTCTTGTAAAGATCACAGCCTAAAAAACCCAATGGGGCAGTTATACTCCATCCCATGGGGTCACTATGAGTTGAAATCGATTTGATGGCACCTAACAACAACATCTTGTTAGAAACATTCCTTCACAGTTATTAGAGCCAGTCAAAGAACGGCTCTTCTTGCACCAGTTTCTGTCAAGAAGACAGACCTGTGAAACATAAGGATGCTGCCACAGTGTCTCTCTTTGAAGAACAAGATCCTTTATGTAAAAAGTATTAAGGGAATCCAAAGGGGCATTTAAAGAATTTTGTAAGCTCCCAAAAAGCTAATACAACTAATAACTGAATTTGGCAAGTTATTAAGATACAAGATTATTTAAAAAAAAGAAAAAAAGAAATTGTATTTCTAGATATTAGTGATAATTGAAAATGAAATAAATTTACAATAGCATCAAAAACATTAAATCCTTAGGGACAATTAAACAAAATATGTATGTAATAGTTATATATTGTAGGAGCTATATATTGAAAATTGTATAGTTCAGAGAAATTAAAGCCCTTAAAACATGGAGGAAGATAACATGTTTACGGATTTAAAGATAATACTTCAATATGTCAATTCTCCCCAAACTGATTTATACATGAAATGGATTCCCAATCAAAATTACAACAATTTTTTTGTATGAAAGATAGCTTTAAAATTTATATGGAAACTCCAAAACCAAACAAACTCACTGCTGTTGAGTCGGCCCCAACTCATAGTGACCCCTGCCTTGGGTTTCCGAGGCAGTGTCACTGCGGAAGTAGATTGCCCCACCTTCCTTCCGAGGAATGGCTGGTGGGTTTGAACCGCCAGCCTTCTGGTTAGTAGTCAAGTGCCTTAGGCACTACACTACCAGAGCTCCCTGAAAGGACTTATACTACCTGATTTCAAGACTTATTATAAAGCAACAGTAATTAAAACAGTGAGGTACTAGCATAAAAACAGACACTTAGACCAGTAGAACAAAAGACTAAAGCTACATTATGCTATTAGAATCAGACTCTCCAGGGAAAATTCCTGAGCTAATTTGTGCTTGACATGTTTAGAGGGACAAACTCTAAATCCAAGAGCCAACTATAACACTCTTTCTTACCTTTATTACTTCTATAAATCTTAATTGTTAAGATTTAACTCAATCTCCTTGGAAGATCTTCTTCACTCTAAATCTCCATAGTCAGATCAAGGAATTTGCATTTTCTGTATAGTTCCCCTTTGTCATTCTTATGTAATTAATATTAGCAAACCACTCCTTGGATTCAAGAAACTGGCTGTGCATCAGAATCACCTAAAGAGGTTAGCCAAGCGAGCTCCACCTCAGACCTGATGAACCAGAATCCCTAGGAGCAGGATCCAAAATGTTTATTTATATATTTATTTGCTTTGCTACAACTCAATATGATTTTTAAATCTGAGGAATCATGCCCTCCTGAATTTCTGGAAAATTCTCTACCATTTTTACTTCATATATTACCTCTAAGGAGTCCTGGTGGTGCAGTGGTTAAATGCTCATCTGTGAACCAAAAGTCAGCAGTTTGGACCCGTCGGACACTTCAGTCTCCTTCCATTAAGATTTACAGGCTTGGAAGCTTTTTGAGACGGTTTTACTCTGCCCTATAAGTCAGAATTGACTACACGGCAGTAGGTTTTTTGGTATATTGCTTCTCCCTCATTCTCTCATTTTTCTTTCTGGAAAGTCTGCTAGTTCTATATCAGAGATTTTGCTCCCTCTTGCCATATCTCTTAAATGATCTTCCATATTTTCCTCTTTATTTCTATGGGACATGCTATCACTCATGATATCTCTCATGTATATCAATTTACTAAGTCTCTTGACTGCTAAATTTATTCTACAATTTAACACATTTTTCAAGGATTATAGTTTTCATTTTTCTAATTTTTATTTAATTCTTTTTCACAATTCTTTTTTCCATTATGTCTTATTCTTATCATATGAATTTTAAAAAATATTTTTGAACATTAAAGATCCTTTCAAATTTATCTCTTATTAATATTAACCTAGTATAAATTCCCCTATTTGTTGTATACACTGATTCTCTCTCTCTCATGGCAATGGATTAAATTTTGTTTTGTAATTTTAGTCTCTGAACTTGTCTTCAGTAGGCATTGTTTTCCATGGGAGTCCTATTGCACTGTTCCAATTTTGCCTCTCTTGGTGGACAGTTCAAATCAACCATCTGTTCCACAGGAGAAAATGTGACAATCTGCTTCTACAAAGATTTCAGCCTTAGAAACTCTATGGAGCAGTTCTGCTCTGTCCTATAGGGTTGCTACGAGTCAGAATTAACTCAAGGGCAGTGGGTTTGGTTTTGGAACCCTTATTTCATTCTTCTGTACCAGTTTTTATATTTTTTGGCTCATTTTTCCACACCACAAGATACATGAAAATAGAGTCACAGAACACACATGGCATAGATTTGGAATTCAAATTTCTCCAAGATGTCTCCTTTTCCACCCATTTCCTGCATTATTACAATGTCCGTGAGTTGGTTTATGGAGTATTTTTAGCCTCTGCCCCCTGACTGAAAAGTCTCTTGTTCCTACCTCCAGGTTATATGTAGGAAAAGGACAGCTCTCTTCCAGTTCCTTGCCATGTACAAGATCTGTGAAGTGTGATGCCCACTCATGACTAACCATTACAATTCCCACCCCTCAGATCTATCTCTGGTCACAATGTCCCTGTGGACCTTTTCATTTCCACTTCTGTTCAGAATTCCGTGCTTTGAGTTCCCATTGAATTTTTATCACCAAGATCCTTTGTTTTCCTCTTATGGAATTTTTATGTATGGTTTTATATTTTTAATATATTTTTCAGCATTACCATGTGACTAGTATGCAAGGAGCTCTGGTGGCATAGTGCCTAAGGCATTTGACTGCTAACCAGATGGTTAGTGGTTCAAACCCACAAGCCACTCCATGGGAGGAAGACAGGGCAACCTACTTCTGTAAAGATTTACCACCTCAGAAACCCAAAGGGGGTCTCTATGAGTCAGAGTCAACTGGATGGCAGGGAGTTTGGAGTTTAGTATGGGAAGAGTGTCTCCCCACATCAATCCAATCTTTCATCTTGATCAAAAGTCTAGATTGATATTTTTAACCAACTCACTAGATAATTCTCACAAATACTAAGATTTGGAAATCATATGTGAAAGTTTAAAAATCACTGCACTATGAAGTCCAACACTCTCTTTTCGACCACACCACATACACAATCCAATCACTCAATTTCAATTTTCCTTCCTAAATATTCTTGTTCCCCAACTGTCCCCTCATTCACTTGAACCATTGAACATAAATAACATTTCATAAGTGTAATCCTTACATTTAGAATTTCTCTCTTAAAATTCTACCCACCTAATAATGCCTGTCGAAGCCTAAAACTCTTCATTCTCTACAAGATAAAGACCAAACTGTTTGGTAGCGTAGTATCTAAGGCACTGGACTGCTTACCAGAAGGCTGGCGGTTGAAACCCACCAGCCACTCCTTGGAAGGAGGGTTGGGCAATCTGCTTCCATAGTGATACCACCTCGGAAAGCCAAGGAAGGGTAGCTATGATTCGTTCGACTCAACAGCACATAACGACAACAACAACAAAGCTTAAACCAAAAACCAAAACCAAACTCATTGCCATTGAGTCTGAAGCAGTATAACTACGGAAGTAGATTGCCCAATCTTCCTTCTGAGGAGTGGCTGGCAGATTTGAACCCCCAGCCTTCTGGTTACCACAGGCACTCCACCACCAGAGCTCCTACCAAACTGCTCAGAACTACATAAAGTAACAATGTTCTGCTTACCTAGTGCTGCTTTGACAAGAATATATACCACAAATGGGATGGCTTAAAGAAACAGTTATTCTCTTACAGTTTGGGAGGGACTAGAAGTCCGAGTTCAAAGTGCCAGGCTCTAGAGGCTGTGTGAAAGCTCCTCCTTGACCTTGGGCTTCAGCTCTGCCTCTTGCTCCTGGCCCACTGAAGCTAGAGGCATCTTTTCACTCAGGCAGCTACTGGCTGCTGAAGCTAGCAAGCTCAAGGTTGACAAATAAAATGGCACAGTCCCGATGTTACCAAACAACATGACAGGCCATTAATTCAAGTCCATTATAAGTCCCAAGGCCGGTAGAGCACGGCAGGCTGCTGAACAATGACATGGCTACATGCACGGTCCAACTGTGCCATAAGGTAGAGACCGTTCCCAAGGCTTCTCCTTATATACAGGAAGCAGACCACATCCCTAGGGCAGCCACTCAACTGCTCACAGTAGATTCCACCATGGATTTGATTACCAGTCTCATCATGGGGTATACTACATCCAGCTGCCCAACCACTCAACCAGGCCTAGCCAAGTTGACACACAAACTTAACTACCACACTTAATGACTCAACCTTTATCCCTCCTGTTTTTTATCTCTACACTTTGTACTTGAACTCTAGAAATAAGGAAGGGTATATGATTTCCTGCATAGACAATGCTGTTCACCAACCCCACTCTTTTGCATGCTGGAGTAACCTCTTTCCTATACCCCTTTCTTCCAAACCTGTCTAATTCCTATGTATGTTTCAAGACTCAGCTCAAGGCCTCTAGGAAACTTTTCTTGAATCTCTAGGCAGAGTTGAGAGCTCTATTCTTTGCCCCCAGAGGATCCTATACATATGTTGCCATAAAGCATTACATTGAAAGATTGTTATATAATTGTACTTCTTCTAAGACAAAAAGTTCCAAAGGGAAGGGATTATGCTTTATTTATCTTTGTATTTCTAGCATCTGGCTTCAAGCCTTGCGCAGAATGGACACTCCACAAATGTTTGTTGAACTGAAATAATTTACTGAGCATTTTAAAAAATCAGCTCTAATGATCTGGATTCTCTCTTATGATTTTGTCTGCTTTGGAAAGCATAACTAGTCAGAAAAATCATGCCCTCAAAATCTTGGGGTAAGAAGTTTCCCAGTAGTTTATATGCCTAGAAAATTAGAATCTCTCCATTAGGAACATTCAGCCCTTGCCTATGTACCCACTTGACTTTCCTAAATTGATAGAAATACTACTTCTAGTAGAATTCCTTATCTAATTTTCAATTTTTTGACCATATATGCTATCATAGAAGATAGCAATAAAAGCCCCATCAAAAAATTAAGAGTGCTGTTGAAAAAAGCAAAAGAAAGGCAACTAGATACACTATTTTTCTCTCCTTAAAAGTCCATACAGTGTGAAGCCACGTTCTCGGATAGAGAGAATAAACACAAGCAATACAAATGGCCAAAGTTTAGCTAATAACTACACATTAAGCCTCTTCAGATTACCAATCAAGATTCCTTTTTTCTGTGTATTGGAATACTAGTTTTATTTTCTTTTCTTCTATATGTGTTAAGTGGAAAAAAAAAAAAAAAAAATCAGTTGCCATGAAGTAGATTCCAATTTGTGGTGACCCCTTGTGTATAATTTTTTTTTTCCCATGTGAATAAAGTAGAACTGCACTCTGTAGGATTTTCAACATTATGATCTTTCAGAAATAGATTACCAGGCATTTCTTCTGGGATGCCTCTGGGTGGATTCAAACTGCCAACCTCTCGGTTAATAGCCAAAAGCCTAACCTATTGCACCCCTCAGGAACTCCTATGTGTTAAATACACCCAGCGATTATCAGGGGATTTGAAACACTTTTTATTCATTTATTTTGTTGTTGTTGAGATATTGTCTTATTTATCTAGTGCTGTTATAACAAATACTACAAGTGGTGGGTTCAAGAAACAAATTTATTTTCTCACACTTTAGGAAGCTTGGCATCCAAATTCAGGTTACCAGTTCAAGGGGAACGCAGTCTCTGTCACCTCTGGAGGAAGAGCCTTCTCTCTTTTGAGCTTCTGCTCCTGAGCCATCTTCACGTGGCTTCAAATCTGTCTTCCCCCATCTTACTTCCTAGCTTGCTTCCTTAACCTCTTTGCATATCTCAAAACATACTGACTTCTGATACACCTTTCATTAATTCTGCCTCATTAACAAAACAAGGACAGCACATTTCCAAATGGATTATATCCACAAGCGTGGAAGTTTGGATGTACAACATATTTTTGGGGACACAATGCAATCTATAACAATACATGCAGCCAAACATACACCAAATGAATGGTTTCTGCATGTACCATTTAGTGACATTGATTACATTCTTTGAGTCATGCAACCATTCTCACCCTCCTTTTCTAAGTTGTTCCTCTCCTACTAACGTAAATTCACTGCCTCCTAAGTTTCCTACCTAATCTTTTGAGTTGCTGTTTTAGATTTGATCCCCTATAGGCATTAGACTGCTAACCAGAAAGCTGGCAGTTAAAACCCACCAGTTACTCCTCAGAAGGAAGACTGGGCAATTGACTTTCATAGAGATACTGCCTCAGAAACCCAAGGAAGGGTTGTTATGAGTCAGGGCCGACTACATGGCAGATAATTTGGGTTT
>NW_006921772.1:1077966-1078747 GCF_000298275.1 Orycteropus afer afer
GCTATGAGTCGGGGCCGACTCGACGGCAAACAACAACAACAACAACACTCTGTCCTATAAGGTTACTATGAGTTGGAATTGACTTGCCAGCACACAATGACACTTATTAGTAAAGCCTACTATTGTCATTGTAAAGAAACTAACATTTGGAATCAAAAGACCTTAGTTCAAGTTCTTTTAGCTACTTCCTCACTACATGACCATGATTAGATCTACTGAAGCTCTCTGGTACCTCAGCTTTCTCATCAAAAAAAATAGATACTAACAGGAATGGCAATTCAAAAACCTATTCCCATGGAGTCCAGTCTGACTCATCGCAAATGTATAGAACAGAGTAGAACTGCACTATAGGGTTGTATGCCTTCACAGGAGGGTTCAGGGGCAACTTTTTGCTTGCGAGTAGCTGTTTATTAAGACCAAGGCCTGAGGTAGACAGGCCTAGGGCTTGGGGGCTGCTTTCTCACTTAGGGGTGGCCCTATAATGCCAGGATCCAAGGTAGGTGGGCCTGGGGCTGGGCTAGCTTTTCACTTGGGGGAGGGTCTTTATTAAGGCCTAGGCCTGAGGTAAGTGGGCCCAGGGCTTGGAGGCTGCTCTTCACTTGGGGGCAGCTTTATTTTTGCCCAAGGTGGGCAGGTGCAAAGGGGTTAGGAACAACTAATGGAGATGAACTTGTCTGTTAGTTTGTTGTCCTATGGTGGTTTATGTATTGTTGTGAGGCTGCAGGCTATACCACCAGTGTTGCAAAATGCCAGCAGAGTTACCCACAGTGGACAGGTATCT
>NW_006921772.1:1079902-1081491 GCF_000298275.1 Orycteropus afer afer
GTTCAATATCTTTGGCCAAAACAAGGCCAGGAGCTTATTGTGGAACAGACCATCAACTGTTCATATACATGTTCAAGTTGAAGTTGAAGACAGTTAAAACAAGTCCACAAGAGCCAAAATATGACCTTGATAATATCCCTCTGAATCTAGACACCATTTAAAGAATGGATTTGATACATTAAACACCAGTGTCTGACAACCAGAGGGACTATTGGATGACATCAGAAATAACATATATGGAGAAAGCAAAAGGTCATTAAAAAGACAAGAAAGGGAGAAAAGACCAAAACGGATGTCAGAAGAGACTCTGAAACTTGCCCTTGAGTGGAGAGTAGCTGAAGCACATGGAAGAAATGACAAGATAAAAGAGCTAAACAGAACATTTCAAAGAGCAGCTCAAGCAGACAAAGCCAATTACTATAATGAAATGTGCAAAGACCTAGAGTTAGAAAAGCAAAAGGGAAGAACACTGCTGGCATTTCTCAAGTGGAAAGAACTGAGGAAAAAATTCAAGTCTCGAGTTGCAATATTGAAAGATTCTATGGGCAAAATATTGAATGATGCAGAAAGCATCAAAAGAAGATGGAAGGAATATACAGTCACTGTACCAAAAGAATTGGCTGATGTTCATCCATTTCAGGAGGTGGCATATGATCAAGAACCAATGTTATTGAAGGAAGAAGTCCAAGCTATACTGAAGGAATTATCAAAGAAGGTGCCAGGAATTGACAGAATACCCATTGAGATGTTTCAACAAGAGATGTCTTGCTGGAAGTACTCATTCAGTTATGCCAAGAGATTTGGAAGACAGCTACCTGGCCAATTGACGGGAAGAGATCCATATTTGTACCCATTCCAAAGAAAGGTGATCCCACAGATTGTGGAAATTATCGAACAATATCATTAATATCACATGCAAATGAAAGTTTACTGAAGATATTAAAAAATGGTTGCAGCAGTATATTGACAGAGAGCTTCCAGAAATGCAAGCTGGATTAATAAGTGGACGTGGAATGAGGGATATCATTCCTGATGTCAGATGGATCTTAGCTGAAAGGAAAAAAATACCAGAAAGGTGTTTACTTATATTTTTATTCACTATGCAAAAGTATTCAATTGTGTGGATCCTATCAAATTATGGATAATATGGAAAAGAATGGGAATTCCAGAACACTTGATTGTACTCATAAGGAACCTGAACATAGATCAGGAGGCTGTCATTCAAACAGAACAAGGGAATACTGCATGGTTCAAAATCAAGAGGGGAGTGCATCCAGGTTGTGTCCTTTCACCATACTTATTCAACTTGTATATTCAACTTGTATGCTGAGCAAATAATCTGAGAAGGTGGATTATGTGAAGAAGAACGTGGCATCAGGATTGGAGGAAAACTCATTAACAACCTATGATACGCAGATGACACACTTTGCTTGCTGAAAGTGAGGATGACTTTCAAGTCACACTTACTGCTGATTATTAGACTACAGTCTGCAGTATGGATTACACCTCAATATAAAGAAAATAAAAATACTCACAACTGGTCAAATAAACAGTTTCATGGTGGATGGAGAAAAGATTGAAGTTGTCAA
>NW_006921772.1:1082871-1097780 GCF_000298275.1 Orycteropus afer afer
TTAAGTTTCCTCTATCTCTACAAAGTGAGGAGGAGATCAATGAAATCATGGAGAAAACTTAACTAAAAAGAAGAAAGAAAGAAAAGAAGAGAAATAAAAAGAAAATGAAACTCTCACAATTAGGTACAAATTTTATTTTCTGTAAAGTGTAAAAAAGACATCTTTAGAAAAGATATTAATGTTTCATTGGAGGGTTGAGGATTTTTCTGATGTGTTTCCAGGAATAACAGAGAATACAAGTCTATTACATTCCAAGCACAGAGCTGGGCACTTTCATTTATTCATTATATTATTTGATCCCTATAACAGTTGTATGAAATGGGATCTAAGGCTTGGAGATGTCATGTGCTGGCCCAATTTCTCATGGCCACCAAGTGGCAAAGCCCAAGCTATGATTCAGAACGTGTAGAAATACTCAGAAATTTTAAACAGTGCTGGCAAATCCATGTTGAATCTCTTCTATAAATAGTTCTCTGATTGTTTCTAATTCCCATTGACTTGGTGTAATGTGAGCTATTCAGCAATGTGATACGGATAGATGTTTCCTTTTCAAAACATTGCACAAATACATAATTTCCTCCCTCATCTCACCCTGTAGGAGAAATAGGAGAAGAGGAAGGTAATAGGAATTTACCTCCAAGCTATAAAGCCTTCTTATCCTTTTAGTAATCACCAGAGGACAGTTCATACTTACCAAGGAAACCATAACAGCCTCCATTAGACTCAAGCACAACATTTCGGTTGCCTGGCTAGCGAATGCCAGAGAAGTAAAGGAAAATATTATTATTTCTGAAATCATTTGATATCTATGACTAATAAAAACATGTTGGCAAATTGAATTTTTTGAAATGCCCAAAGGGCTTGATTAAAGCTATGAATTAATACCATGCAGCAGTTCTGTCTGGAGAAAACAAAAGAGAGAAAGACTTTAAACTGTTTTAAAATTTATGTGAATAACCAAAAGGTCCCAACAGAAACCTTAAGCAGCCAACATACATCCTTTATTCAATGTTTAATTTGAAATTAATTTTCCCCCTCTGTTCCCTTTTAGTCAAATGATAAAGTTTATACATTTTGTGTCACATTATCCCTGAATTTTAAGGGATCACAGGTTGTCTTGTCTTCTTATCCAATTCCTTATAGATACTAGAATTATCTTTAAAGTATCCCTAATAGTCGTACCAAACTTAGAGTCTATGAGGTATTCATTCATACATGCTCTCTATCTCTGAGGACTAGATGGGGGGCAGGAGGAATCCAGAAATGAATAGAGTTGGGAGTATTCCAGACCTACAATTATCTCTTGGCCTGGGCCCCAGTTACCATGGACCTATAGGAAGGTCTTCATCCAGTCTCCACTTGACCATCCCAAGAACAGGCGGGTCTTTGCCAGAAGTCATCCTGTCTTGTTTTGGATGCAGCATTTATTGTTGCCTTGCTTTTTCATGTTATGCTAAAATTTGCCTCCTGTTTTCTACACTTTGTTCCTCATGCTATCACTAAAACAATACTATTTGACTCAACTTCTCTGAATATCCCACAGATATCTGGAGTGAACTGGAGTAACTCCCCTGTAGTTATGTTAGTATGCTTCTCCTAACTAAATATTCCTGATTTCTTTCAGATGATAAGGCAAATATACAAAGATGATAACATAATAAGAACCAGATCTTATAATTATCCTCAGAGAAAGACAAAAAGTGCTCTTGATATTTGAACGAAAAAGCGAGTTAAATCCCTTGCTGAAATTGATAAACACCTGTATTTGTCCAGTTTGTACACTGTATCCATCAAGTCACCTGTCAGAAAGGAAATGTAACATGATAAGTCTTCTGAGTGATAGATACTATGCTAGCTCCTAGTGATCACTCATTAAGCCCCACCAAATTGTATAAGTCTTGCTTTTGTTTATTTACTCTTAATGCCTATTTTGAAAAAAAAAAAGTTTTTGGAAGAAAACTTATCTGCATAAAAATAGTTGGAGCATAATTTGAGAATCTGAATACTATTTATTAAAAATTAAGAGAAGTGGCAATGTAAGAAAACTAAACCTTCCATTCTTTTTCCCAAAACATTTTGTTATGAAAATTTCATAATATAGAAAAGTTGAAATAATTGCACAGTGAACATCATACACTTAACAACTTGATTCTACAATTAACATTTTACTGTCTTTGATTTATGATATCTTTTCATTTCTCTATCTGCCCATCTATCCATCTTACATCTTATGGTTTTCCGTGTAAAGTGCAGTCATCAGCACACTTAAGCTCTAACACTTCAGCATGCTTAGCATAATGAGGTTTTTTTTTTTTTTAATATTTTTAATTGACACTCTTCTGAATCACTCTTGCCATACTTTTCCTCATTCTTTCTACTTTCTCAATTTTCATTTCTGTGCCCTTCCTTCTTCTTTGTTCCCAACGTTCTAAGTTGTAAGAGGAAGATGTGAAACTGAGCATGGAGTAGTCTTGAAGTAGCATCAGGAAAGGTCAATGATGAACACACAGGGCCTCAGAGGTATTATCACTGTAGGCCTGGAATGGACCATCTCCTCATGGACAAGCTAAAGCTAATCAGTGCACAGACTAGAGCTAATTTAATAATGTAGTTTGAGAAATGCAGTCATCAAATATAAGATGTGCATTTCTTGATCAGCTGTCTTTCCTTGAACAATTCCATGTTGGATCTGCCTGTTGCCATCGAGTGGATACTACCTCATGGCTTGCATATGCTTCAGAGTTGACCTGCTCTCCTTCTTGACTGTAATCACATGGAAGCAGATATCCAGGCTTTTCTTCCATGGCACTGCTGGGAGAATTTGAATCTTTTAGTTAGTAGATGAAAGGAAACATTTGAACCACCCAGGGACTGAATGAATCTACGTGATGGGTCAAATCGTGCAGGGTTTTTGTGAATGCAGACTCAAATGAAGAGAGATAAAAAGGCCTTAGTGGAATGGAGGCAGAGAGCTTATCATCCTTGATGTTTCAACACCTGTCCAGCACAGTGCCTGACACTGATGGGATGGATGCTGCATAATTACTAGTACAATGATGAAATGAATACATGAATGAAGGTGGGACTATTGCCACTCTAGTAGAAGTGCACTGGGGGCACAATGACTAAGCATTTGGCTGCTAACCAAAAGATTGGCAGTTCAAACTCACTGGTGCCTCCTCAAGGAAAAGATCTGGTGATCTACTCCCATAAAAATTACAGCCTAGGACAACATATGGTGCTGTCCTATTCTATACAATAAGGTCACTACGAGTCAGAATTGACTTGATGGCACATAACAGCAACAAGTAGAAGTGCCAAGCCCAAGAGTGATACAAACAATGAATGTGCTCAGCTGGTAACAGTAAAGTTGGAGGCTCAAGTCCACTCAGAGGTACCTCAGAAGACCGACCTTGTGATCTACTTCTGGAAAAATAACCACTGAAAACCCTGTGGAGGACAGTTCTATTCTGACACACATAGGGTTGCCATGAGTCAGATTGACTTGACAAGCAAGTGGTTAGTAGATATGTCACACAGAGCAGACACTTGCGTTGTTGGTTCTAGGCATTTCTCACCTGAATTGTGCTGGGTGAACCCTGACAAATTCTGCTCTTCCACTGCCATTAAAGAAGGTCCATGACCACTATTCCCTCTTGAATGACATATTCTCTTTTAGACATGTTTATGCCATGAATTGGGAGCTCTGGTGGTATAGTGCCTAAGGCATTTGACTGCTTACCAGAAGGCTGGAGGTTCAAACCCACCACCTACTCCTCAGAAGAAAGATTGGGCAACCTACTTCCATAGTGATACCACCTTGGAAACCCAAGGAGGGGTCCGCTATGAGTCGGATCTGACTTGAT
This sequence comes from Orycteropus afer afer, assembly GCF_000298275.1. Lineage (NCBI taxonomy): Eukaryota > Metazoa > Chordata > Mammalia > Tubulidentata > Orycteropodidae > Orycteropus > Orycteropus afer. The sequence goes on from NW_006921772.1 coordinate 1,086,738, forward strand.
GGCAGTGAGTTTGTTTTTTTGGTATGCCATCATTTAAGCTTTAAAAGAATCCTAATCTTCCTGTTTTTGGTCTAAAAGACAACCTGTCTTTAAAATGGAAAACCTGTGTATTGCATTTTTCCACAGATACCATGCCCATGCATATAATATGCGGTATAGCACACTTATGAAAATAGCATGGGGGAGTGGGTGAGAGGTTGGTTGGCAAAAATAATTTTATGCACATTATTTGCATAAAAAAAACTGTCTATCTAATCCCATCTTTGATAAATTGTTGTACTGATTTTACTCTAAAATATGGGGGTATTTCATTGCCATGCTAGGATACTCCCTTCTGGGTCCCAGGAAGAACATGATCTTCCCAGGGGAGCACAAACCATGCCTTTCCCTATCTCCAAATTTCTGTCTGATAATAAATGTTAGTTGTTTATTTTCTGGGTTTCCTAATCACCAGCCCACAAAGATTTGGCAAGGTGAGTTCTTTAGTGAAAAGGAAGCTACACCAAAGCAACACAAAAATGCAAATGCAGCACATTTCACAATAGACAACTTCCCCCGAATTGTCAATAAATCCCGTTTTGACAAATTCAATCCTCTTTAAAATTCATAAAAGATTGCTAGTCAGAAAGTCTTAAGGTGAATAGTTTGGTTATGTAACAGCTTTCTAATGCAGCTCCTTCAAAGGTTTAGAATCTCATAGGTCACATTTCCTGTCCTCTACTGCTCAAAAACTATTCTTACCCTTGACCACTCACATATAGATATTATAGTCAACATCCTCATATTGTCAGCATTTTGTGGTAATATCTACAACCTTCAGTTTATTTGCGTACAAACCATTATGGTGTCAGGGGGGCAAAATGACTCTGACTATTTATTGTGAGTCTACTTAGAAAGTGGGACTCCCTCGGTGGCACAGTTAAGTGTTCTACTATTGACCAAACGGTTGATGGTTCAAGCCCACCTAGTGGCCCCTCAGAAGGCAGGCCTAACAATCTGCTTCTGAAAAGTCACAGCCTTGAACACCGTGTGGAGCAGCACTACTTAGCACACATGGGGTCACAACGTGTTAGAACCAACTCAACAGCAACAACAACACTATTTACAAATTGAAAGAGAAAAAGAAATCAGATAATTTTAGGCTCTAGCACTGTATTGGTGAAATCCCAACTGGCAACCAGAGTTCTTCTCTAATTGCCTCTATTATAAGAAACCCTAATCCTCAGGGTTCAGATCCAGATAAAAATCCTCTGAGAGGGTAAGAGATACCATGATGTCGAGTGGGCTTTTACTGTTAGGGATTCAAATTCTCTGACCTCAGGAGCACCTTTGCTCTGATTCACAGACCTCAAACACACTCGATCCAGATAAACAGGGAGTATTTCATCTAATCTGGGCATCAAAGGCTATGTTTATTCAGACTCCATTAGTCCATTTTATTCCTTTGATGCATCTGTCTCTAGTGATGGAAACTCTTATTATTTATTTATTTTAAGAAACTGAAGCACAAAAGGAAAGTGAAAAAGCTACAAACTGATTTGGCAACAGCTAAGCAAGAGGCTGCCATCACAGTCCTGGAGCTCAATGAGAAGATAAAGGTTCTATGTGAAGGAAAGCCAGCCCCTAGAGGTCAGTATTACCATGTGACACTTACGTACTGGCCCATTGCCCTGGATGATGTATATAGTTTTTTGGCAACAAAGTGAAAAGTGAGTCCCCAGTGCTGGGCCACATCCTGGCCCAGCAGCCTGCTGGCCTGGCCTGACCTCCACTTAGCATGAATAGAGACAACAAACGAATTGCTAACTCCAGGCTGGATTCACTTCCACCTTAAGAGAAGGGAATGAATAAGCTTTTCACTAAGGGAAAGTTTCTGAAGCTGAAAAGCTGGATTGAAATAGATCTGATAAGTGTTGTTGCACAAACTGGATGACAGTGAGAGCAACCTAGGGAAGGGCAGAGCCTAAGAAGGAAGGCCAGGGGCCCTGGGGGATCAGCTCTTGCTCTCTTGTGGGGCCAGGAGCTTGTCTAAAAGTGCAGTCAGGCACAGGGAGGGGAAAACAAGAGTGTTTTAAACAATAGGCCAATGAGCCGGAAAGCAGCAGGAAAGGTTGGCTGGGGATGAATTCTGGGTGAGTCACAAGAATTTTAATATCCACTTTTTTTTTAGATTTTAAAAAGAACTTCTGCAACTATAGACTAAAGACTATAAAGACACATTGAGGGAAACAAAATGAAACAATGCAGATTGTCACTATTAGCAATAATAGAAGTTAACATTTATACTATGTGGCAGACATTTTGCTAAGTACCTTACAGGTATTTAATTTTCAGAATAACTTTTGAGGTAAGCACATTTTTTAATTCACAAGAGTAAGTAGAAACTTACCCAAACCAAACCCACTGACATCAAGCCGACTCTGCTAATAGCAAACCTAATAGGACAGAGTAGAACTGTCCCATAGGATTTCCAAAGCTGTAAATTTTTACAGAGGCAGACTGCCACAACTCTCACCTATGGAGAGGCTAGAAGAGCACCTTAACCACTGCATCACCAGAGACTTAGAGATGTTGATTACCTTGCCCCAGCTTAGACATGTGCAAGCAACGGTTGGGCAGTCAACTTCAGAGCAGCAACTTATGCAGCCTGATGCAGTAAAGTTTGGATTCTTAGGTTTTGTCTCTGCTTAATAGCATACAACAGTGTAGCAATACGGGTCCCTGGGTGCCACAAACAGTTTGGAAAGAAGAACAGTTGGTAGTTCAAATTCACCCAGCAGCTCCATGGAAGACAGGCTTAGAAGTCTGCTTCCATAAAGATCATAGCCAGGAAAGCTCTATGGAGCAGTAAGTACTGCTCTAACACGTAGGGTCACTGTGAGTCACAGTCGGCAGGATGGCAACGGGTTTTTTTTTAAAATATAAAATCAAAATCAAAGTTAATTTTTGCATGGTGGATCTCTTACAAAACTGTCTCCTTGGAATAAATGTCTTCCTTTGATGTGCATTACTCTTGTAAACCCAAGAACATACCATTGTTCTTACTCCTGCTTCCTTTATTACTCATAAGTAAGTTTGGAAAAAAAGGAGCAATGTGGAAACAAATGGAGGAGGAGGAAGAAGGTGATGCAGTGGCTGCAAAAAGTGAGACAGTCTCAGCATCCTGACCACATGGTCAAACTTTGAATATGAGTTGGGTTTTAATTTTCGATTTTGAATCACACTTAACCCAGGTTCAAATGGCATATGACAAAGTCACCTTCAAACACATACTGAAGTTCAATTTTTTTTTCTTTCAACAAAACAACATAAAACAGAGTTTATGAATTTGCTTTCACCATCATGAAACCTAAAAGAATAAAATCCATTCAAGAACATTATCAATTCAAGATTTCTATTTAAAGTATCATAGCTAGATTTTTTAATTGGTTGCATAATAAAAATCGATGATTTTAGAGCACATTGGAGAAATATCTTCAGCTTACTTAAGAGAAGCTTTCAATCAATCGACTGTGTTTTATATGTAGTGCAAAAAGATATTATTGCAACATATCTAAGTCTTGTTACTTTCATTTTCACAAAAATAGTATTTGGTACTGTTAAAGCGCTCTGGTGGCACAGTGCCTAAGGCATTTGGCTGCTAACCAGTCAAATGGTTGGTAGTTCAATCCCACCAGCCATTCTGTGGAAGGAAGACAGGGCAATCTACTTCCATAAAGATTTACCATCTCAGAAACCCAACAAGGTCACTATGAATTGGAATTGACTTGATAGCAGTGGGTTTGGTTTTTTGTTTGGTAATGATAATTTTGTGTTTTTCATATGTTGATAGGTTAAAATTGAAATAATGCTAAGGTTCTACTGGGGACTGGGAAGAAAACTTTAAATCCTGTCTTTTCCTTTTTGCCCATCTTTTCTTTAAGTTTCTGTGTTTAAAAAAATACTAGTTAGAAAGACAAAAAAAAAAAATCCCACCTCTTTATCTGTGAACTGATATGTATTTAAATAAAGATAGCTGTTTTAAGATCAAGTATGGATCACAATGACTCCCTTCTGGACTATACATTGTTTCTCTTATTTGGTGGGGAAACTGAGTCAGTGGACCGACATAGAGCACTAAGGTCTTCAACCAAATTCTTGTGTATTCTTACTCTCCCTTCTGGTCCCATGCAACTTCACCCCGAATTCAATAGCCCAGGGAATGCCAAGGCTGTTGTGGCCCAGAGTGATAGTAATTCTCATTCTCTGATACCTTGGTCACCTTGACCTATTTCTCATTCACTTCAATATACAATCTAAAAAGATGTTGGTGACTTTAACGTACAATGACCATCAATTTAACCCCAATTATGGCTGACTCCCTTCTCCCTCCCTAGACACACACAAACATTCCTGAGCCTAGAACACCACCCCTCCCTAGTTATCTTGTGTCCTCTTACAAAATGTTTGTTTTCTGTTCTCAGATCTGTACAGGTTTACAAATGACAGATGCCATAGTCATGATAACTTAAGAAAGAGGGTGGTTTTATTGGCACGTGTAATCAAACTAAGAAAGCACATGCCATTAGCCTTAGAGTCCATAGAGTCACCATCTCAGATACCATCACTTGGTCACTCATCTCTGCTTCTCTCTGCACTGAGGCTTCATTCTCTCACGCTGAGTGTTCCCAGAGACTGGAAAGGTGGCCACAGTAAATATGGGCCTATTCATCTCTCCTCAGGAGAGGAAAGAAAGCATTTTCCTGAAATGTTAGAAAAAGTATAAGAACAAACTTTGTCTGGCTTGGGTTGGACACATCTCTTAACATGGACCCATCTCTATGACTGGAAGTGGAGAATATGATTAGTCAAGCTTGAGTTATGCTTGTGGGGAAAAACATAAAAGAAGTAGAGTGTTTTGACTGGCAGACCCCACCACAAGCCCAGGGTTCGATTGGAAGGACCACATTTCCTTCAGGGAAAGAATATCCCACTAATAGAAAGGAGAAGTGATGGACAAACCCAACATATATCCAATACACTCTCAGCTAGTGTTCAAGTTGAAATATAAAGAGTTGCCCATCCTTTGGGCATTTGCCCATTAAAAGTAGATTCTTCTTGACGGACAAAAGATCTTCATGTCCAAAAAAATAATGATATAATTTCAAGCCCCATAAATTATGGAGAGTGAACTACTCTGGGGAAGGAATCCACTTCTAGCATCCATCAAGTTATATCATGGTTGCCTACTCTTAAGATCAGTCATCTTATAAGAATTCAAATTGCAGGCATTGGGGGGAGTGTTGATTCTAAGTGACATGTGACATGGATTAATATTAAACTGCTTCTCTATTATAGTTACAAACTAATGCCAGTAAGTCTAACAAGCAGATTAAGGAAATATTTCCAAATAAAGCATAACTTTTTTCTTAACCCAAATGTGCAGATCTTTTTTGTCCTTATTCATGTCATCATTTGCCAAGTAAGTCTATATAACAGGTTTCCTTTCTGCTTTTTTAATCAAAAGTATGTTTCAGAATATTAGGAATACTTTTAAGTATATTTAAATTCATTAAACAGTGAGCTACCAAAGTTTTGGTTTTTGGGCTTTTGTGCATGTGCGTGTATTTTCTTTTACACAAACACAGTAAACTATTTCATTAGCCATGTGCTTAAATTACCTCTAAGGAAATGAATTATTTAAGTCGATGGAAAGTTAAGCTGAAAAGAAAAACACCTTTATTACAAAACTGGCACAGCAGGAAACTTACTTACTGCCTGACTGTTGTTTGTTGATTTTACTTTGTGCAAATAATCACACCAAGACAAATTCCTTCCGTCATTTCACAGCCTGCAACTGAAGTGCTTATGGCTCTATTTACTAACAGGATCAGTAAAATACCTATTGTACCCCTTCATAGCTTAAATCCACCATTTGTTAGACCTCACTATACAGGAGCCTAAGAATCTAACCTAAAGTTAGATTTCAAAAGAATTTTTACTTCCTTTGGCTTAGGACGACAAAATTATTTTGCAAAAGACTTTATTGCTGTGAAATGGCTAATGAGGACACCTACAAGTATATATAGGTTTGTCAGAGCATATTTCTACCTATGTGTTTGTATGTGCTGCAAATATATCTATGTATTTAGTAAAGCATACAGGGGGCAAAGTTATGAAAACTTCTTAGCCATAATCAAACACCCTGAGGACCTGAATCACTGGTTTGGGGGCTTAGGACCAGAGTCTCATGAGACATCTAGATCAATTGGCATAACACAGTCCACAAAGACAATGTTCTACAACCTGCTCTAATAAGTGGTGGCTGACATCTTAAAAACTTGTGAGTGGCCTTCTGAGATGCCACTATTGGTCTCTCCCTGTTTAGAGCAAAGAGTGAAGAAAATCAAAGACTCAAGGAAACAATCACTCCAAAGGACTAATGAACCACACAAACAAGAGCTTCCACTAGTTCACATCTAGTTCTTCTGAAATCAGCTAGATGGTGCCTGGCTACCACTACCTACTGCTCTGATAAGCCTTAGAAGGTCCTGGACATATGGAAGAAGAATGTAGAACAAAATTCAGTATTATAAAAAAGACCAGACTTACTGGTCTGATAAGGAGCTTTGGTGGCACAGTGCCTAGGGCATTTGACTGCTAACCAGAATGTTGGTGGTTCAAACCATCTAGCCACTCTGTGAAAGGAAGGTGGAGCAATTAACTTCTGTAAAGATTTACCTCCTTGGAAACCCAATTGGGTCACTGTGAGTTGGAATAGACTTGATGGCAGTGGGTTTGAGGTGTGGTTTTTTTTTTTTTTTTTTTGGTTTTATTTGTCTGATAGAAACTGGTGCAACTCCTGAGACTATGGCCCACAGACCCCTTAACACATGGAATGAACCCACCCCAGGGATCATCTTTCAGCCAACAATAGACATAAAGTGAATAATAACACTCAAGGAATATGCTCCTCAGAACAATCAACCATACAAAACCTTAAGGGCAGCATTTGCCCAATACAAAGTTTAGAATACAGGAAGGGAAGGAAATATGGACAAAGGAAAATGGGGACCACAGGGAGCAAATGGAAAGAGTGCTATTACATTGACAAGATTGTAACTAATGTCATAAAAGAAAATGGGCATAAATTGTTGAATGGAAAACTAATTTGCTGTGAAAACTTTCACCCAAACCACAATGAAATGTTCAAAAATTTTTAAAAAAACTTTATTACCTAAATCCTGTGGTTGATGCATGAGCATTAAGTCACTTGATTGATGAAAACTCTTATCTTTGACCAGAACTTTAGAGACCGGGCTTATAGGTTCATCCTTCTAAATTTTTTCATTGTTTTCTCTTAAGTCAGTTTTTAATATTCACAGTTAGTGTACCAAGTAAGATATCTAGCTTCCACATACATGCTCCTACTGCCCCAATGAAAATCACATTGACTCTTAACCAAAAACCAAACCAAATTTACTGCCATCAAGTTGACTCTGACTCATAGTGACCCCCTTTGGGTTTCGAGGTGGTAAATCTTTATAGAAGTAGATTACTCAATCTTCCTTCTGCAGAATGGCTGGTGGATTTGAACCTCCAACCTTCTGGTTAGCAGTCAAATCCCTTAGGCACTAAGCCACCAGAGCTCCTTATTGACTCTTAAGTCATCTGTCTTTTGTTTTTTTGTTTACGTCCATTAATGAGACATTACCCAGGTAGTGTTTGTATGTCCTAAAGCAGGCTTATCTTTGTTTTTATAATCTCTAGGTCTCATTTTTTTTTTTTTAGGTCTCATTCAGAGATTATCTGTCAGGTTATCTCTTCTCTTCATCCACTGAAAGTCCCTTTTTTTTCCTAAAATAGAGTCCTTGCACCCCAAAGACCAAGTCTTGTCACTGATTTTAGAAGTTCTTCCAATGATAAGCATCTGCTCCAGGAGTGAAAAGCTTAGAGATTTATTACAGAGAAGCCCTCAAGAAACATTACAGTACTTCCAGCTGAGGGCTGTGGCCTAATTTATTATGTGCAAACTCAGGGTTGCTCTCATTTTTAAAGGATATGTCAGAGATCTCTAGGCTGAAAAGGCACACATGTAAGAATTATGCATTCAAAACCTTATAATACTTCATACTTCATAAATACAATTATTTTTTTATTTGTTTAAATTAATCAGAGTTGGCTTATTGTGCTTGAAACCAAGGAACCTTAATATATACCCAACTCCAAGGAACATAGCTTCTTTTTCACAAAATTTATACAGAAATCTCAGAAGGATTCTGACTAACCCAACTTGTATAATATTTTTTCCCCATTAGATCAATTGCCATGGCCAAATCAATGGGTTATTATTATCTATGACTACATCTGGGTCACGTGCCAGAGGTCAAGGGTCAAGGAATGTTATCAGATAAGAGAAGATGGGAAAATTTTTCTACATAGACGGCAAGAAAAATCTTACTGTCCCGTATAATCCACTTTCATTAAATCTTATAAACTGGAGAAAGGTAGTCCCTTGTTAAAAATCAATTTTATCTTGTCAGGAAAAGAACAAAATTCTTTCTGTCCACAACATTTTCAAATTGCATATTTAGGCTCTTCCTCTGTGAGAAGTCTGGAAATCTATTGATTTTATAAATAACAAAGAGTAAGAAGATCCATTCTGAAATTTTTGGCTGGGGTCCAGAATTTTCTAGCTACCACAGCTGTGGGAATTCAGTGATGTCAAGGTCTCCTCCCTCCTTTGTTTGTAAAACTAATTTTGGAATTATACCATTATCAGGAAATGGTGCTCCCTTCCTTCTGTCCATCCCTTAGGAATGGTAAAATAAAAATGAAAATCTAGTGGCTTCGGTACTCAGAGAGGTTGAATGAAACAGCAAGTGCTGGCTAAATATCAGACAAGACACATGGGAATTGGAGCTTGATTGATTTCAAAGTTTCCCTCCTTAACCATGGAGACACTTATGATTACCAAAAGAGTGTGTGCTGTTTGGGAATGCTGTTAAATAATCCAGATTAAAGCCCAGAAAGAAGATGACTCCTTCCAGGAAATTTGCAGAGCAGGCTTGGGCACTCCTTTGTCAAACATCACCAGATGGGCATTTATTTGTCAACATAAACTGAACTAGAGAACTCGAGATTGCAAACAATTGTCAGGTAGCCTTTAGTACTGGCACAGTTGACCCAGGTATAAACTTATTCTTGCCAAAGTAGGAAAAGGGGATGGCGTTTACTCCTGCACTTCCCAGAAACCTCACTTGTTTAGTGACTGAACGTTTCCTGATAGGAGATTGAGGTTAGAAAACAACTATACTGGGAGCTCTGGTAGCATAGTGGCTAAGGCACTTGATTGCTGACCAGAAGGCTGGCGGTTCAAATGCACCAGCCACTCTTCGGAGGGAAGGTTCGGCAATCTACTATCATAGTGATACTGCCTCAGCAACTCAAGGAGGGGTTGCTATGAGTTGGGTCCGACTCAACGGCACATAACAACAACAACAACATTCTGGTCATGCAAATAAATTTGGAGGGAGGAAGTGGATACTTTTGGGAGGCTTGAGCTCATCAAATCAAATTTACAAAGAATGCACAGAACAATATCCTTTTGTGATAGCAAGCTATTCTCTAATGGGTAAGTGGGGAGCCTTCAGTTTTAAGGCCCAGGGTTTATTTCTCACCAGTGGGATTGTGATAGATATATGTATTCTCTGTATATATGAGAAGAAGCTCTGGTGGCACAGTACAACAACACAACATACTGCCATCAAGTCCAATCCAACTGATAGACACTCCTCCTTGGGTTTCCGAGGCAGTATCACTGTGGAAGTAGATTGCCCAACCTTCCTTCCCAGGAGTGGCTGGTGGGTTTGAACCTCCAGCTATCTGGTTAGCAGTCAAAATCCCTTAGGCACTATGCCAACAGAGCTCCTGGTGACACAGTGGTTAATGCATTTGGCTGCCAACCAAAAGGTCAGTAATTCATACTCACCACTCTCTGTGGGAAAAACATGAAGCAGTCTGATTCCGTAAAGATTTACAGTCTTGGAAATCCTACAGGGCAGTTCTCTGTCCTATAGTTTCATTATGAGTCAGAATAGACTCAATGGCAGTGGGTTTGCTTTTTTTTGACAGGGGAATATATAGTAGATATATGCCCCTATTTACTTTGTGATTGTCTGGAAGAATATTTGTATGTAAAGACTCACTTCTACTATGCCTTTGAATTTATCTATCAAATAAAGCCATAATTGTATAATATTTGCCAAAGGTATATAACTAGAAGAAATATGGAAGAAATGTAAGAGCGACACCATTTTTCCTGAGTTGCTTATTCTGCAGTTGGACCCAGGAGAAGTATGTTAACTTATGCTGGCATAACAAATGGTGTCTGCACGACCTGAAAATGTTAAAGCATTTCTGTGGATGCTTTCCTTTATGCCCAGAACTGATAGCTGAGAATGTTGCCCAGATTTTCCAGTGAGATCTGAAAATCCCACCACGCCAAGCTCTCATCTCACTATGGATTCACAAAAGGAGTCACTTTTTCCTTGGTTATTCCTAGTGAATAGGGAAGAAGCCCTGTTCCTGTTCTAGGCAATTTTGAACAGAATTTGGCAAACACAGGAGGGAGGAGCCCTCAGGCACAGACTGGACTTATGTTGTCATAAATCAGAGCCTCAGAAAGGTGAATTTCTGAGACCAAGGAAATAAAAGGATGCAAGAGAGGTAGGTATGTGTTTAGGGAATGAAAATAAACAAGAACTCATGAGTTCTTGAAGGTAGAATAAGTACTTACACACTCTGATCAACAGTAACTAGTTGTTCTGGTTACCTAGTGCCGCTCTGACAAGAAATATACCAGAAATGGGATGGCCTTAACAAACAGGAGTTTATTCTTACAATTTGGAGTCTTTAAGTCCAAGTTCAAAGTGCCAGGCTCTAGGGGTGGGGGAAAGCCCCTCAACCTTGGGGTCCAGCTCTGCCTCCTGCTCCTGGCCCACTGGAGCTAGAGGCATTTCTTCACTCAGACAGCTGTTGGCTGCTGAGGCTGAGAAGCCCCAA
>NW_006921772.1:1098260-1100357 GCF_000298275.1 Orycteropus afer afer
TGCCATTGAGTCCATTCTGACTCAAGGTGACCCCCTTTGGGTTTCCAAGGAGGTAAATCTTTACAGAAGAAGATTGTCCAGTCTTCCTTCCACAGAGCAACGGGTGGGTTTGAACTGCCAACCTTCTGGTTAACAGTCAAATGCTTTAGGCACTATGCCACCAGAGGGCCTTACAAACTAGTTTAGGATCTTAATACTACCTTCATTCTTAAAAAGTTCCTAAATTTATAAGGAATAGACAGTGAAATCTTCACACTAAGCTATCTGTAATAGTCAGGATTCTGACCTCAAGTAATTGTCTCATTCTCTAAGTTGAGCCACAGGCATCAACCTATCTTACCAATAGTCCCTTCTGGTTCCTTTTTCCCAACAAATAAGTGAAACAGTTTGATGGCTCTTTATAGGCATAAGTCTTTCTAAGTCTGGCTGAGTGCCAAACCTCTCACTATTTCCAAAGGAGCTAGGCAAGAAACAGCTAATTTTCTATATACTTTTATTTTCTTTTTTGTAAGATATACCACAACCAGACATTAGGTTGCAGATTTTATTTTGATTACATGTGTGTGTGTATATATATATATATATATATATATATATATATACATATATTTATTTATTTAGTGAACAAAAAACTTTTTTAAAAAATTAACTGAACTTTTAAAATGAGAACTCTTAAAAGGTACTTTTCAAAGTTTTACTATATATCTATAGTGATCTTATTATTAGAACTAAACATCAGAACACAGAGTGCAACATATATTTACTTATAAATTTACATTCTGATATGTAAATTGACATTCATACACAATTATATCTAAAACCAGGACCATGCTCAGAATCCTAGATATGTTATCACAGTACTTGTAGTTCAAGAAGGATTGCATGAGAGAGTGGAAATGCCTCATCTATCTAACAGATCTCACTTGTGTAACAGCTAAGAACCTTGGGGTCTTAGAAGTTAAGATTTGTAGGACATAATTAACTCTATAAACCAAAGAGAGTATAAGGAGACATTGAGGGAAATACGGAGCTGCCTGTTTTGAAAGTGAGAATCAGTGCTTACCTTTTATAATTGTATCTAGGGAAGTTAAAATATTAGAACCAGACTTGTATAATGTATTTATCTTGATGCTGTAAACAACATTAATAGATGCAAGTGGTTGATCTTTTTCTTTTTTCATAGCTGTAACTTTTCCATATAAATCTCAGGACGCAGTAATTGAATTTGAGAAAAGATGTCCTTCTTTTGAGGTTGCTTTCTATCTAAGCCACAGGGAAGTAATTTATTTAACAGAAGCTGTGAGTTCTAAACAAAGATATATATTCTGGGAATATTGGCAAACAAAATAAAGTACGTTAATTTATTTGTCAATAAAGCAGTACCAAGATGCTAAGAATTCACTTCAGGATGAATTCTCAAGGAAATGGAAGCTAGTCTGAGAGTTTTTTTTTCTTCCCCCTGAGCACACTCTGAAGAACAGGTTGATTTATATACCATATAAATCAAAGGTTTTGGCTCTTTGAAAACATTCCAAAGAAAACTTATAGACCTACCAGTATTTTATTGCCTCAATTACATTAGTTTTCCTTTTGGTTAATTTCATCTAAGGCAATAAATACATAAGTTGGCTCACCCTTTTTTAATGTCCTATTTCATACATTTCTATTTTAGTGAAATACTGTTTATATTATTCCTGGATTTATTACATGTATCCAGTGTAATAAATACTGTTTGCTACTTACTAAATTTAAGCAGGAATGAACAAACATCTTGATTGAACTTCAAACCAATGGAGGGGAAAAAAACAAAGTAAATAGTGTCTAAGGCACTTGACTGCTAACCAGAAGGCTGGCGGTTCAAACCCACTGGCCACTCCTCGGAAGGAAGATGGGGTAATCTACTTTCGTAGTGATACTGCCTCTGAAACCCAAGGAGGGGTCGCTAAGAGTCGGTGCAACTCAACGGCATATAACAACAACAACAACAGTAATTGTGAAAACTGGCCTTTAGGAGCTCTGGTAGCATAGTGCCTAAGGCATTTGACTGCTAACCGGAAGTCTGGCAGTTCAAACCCGCCAGCCACTCCTCGGAAGGAA
>NW_006921772.1:1101682-1103281 GCF_000298275.1 Orycteropus afer afer
ATTTAGAGGGCTTAAAATTTAGAAGTCGAAGTTCAGTTCAGAGCTCCATCACTAAATTGACCAAGCCTGTCAATTCAAAATTGACAGCCATTTCCACTCTCTTCATTCCAAAGTCCTTTCTATTCTGCTCCTTTAAATTGGCTGGCTGACCTGCCCTACTCTATATGGTCATCACCCAGCACCTTTATATTGCTCAATGCCTGTGCCTTGAGCCATTTTGACCCTGCTCATCACATACACCACTTCTTGAACTTTTCCTGACCGTGTCTGGCCTTGTCATTGCATCCAACACTCAGGGTGACTCTTCTGGTTCTCATTTCTTTCCTTGAGTAATAACTATGTCCCATGTTGTATGTTTGCTTCTAACTGCTTTAGGTAGCATCCCACCCAATTCTAGTTGAGTCATTAGGATTCTCCCCGCCCCTTATGTGAGTGGATATTCCCACCAAACTGGTCTGATTGACATAGATACTAAGATCTCTTTCACCTTCAATGATCTGGCCTGGCTTCATTTACATCTTGATTATCCACTCTCTGTTGTTGTTATTTGACATGGAGTCTATAGTCCTGGAGTCCACCAGACTCATAGTGACCCCTCCTTGGGTTTCCAAAGCAATATCACTACGGAAATAGATTGCCCAACCTTCCTTTCGAGGAGGGGCTGTTGGGTTTGAACCACCAGCCCTGGTTCGTCATAAATGGTTTCCCTATTTCTTTTCTTTAACCACCTCATGCTTTACACTGAGGGCAAGTTAATTACATAGGAGCACAATTTTGGTAATGTCACTTTCATTGCCAGAAATTCTTCAAAGTCTTCTAATTGCTTGTGAAATCAAGTTCATATTTTTTAGCCTGACATTCAGCACCTTTCATGAACTAATCCCAATTACCTTTCTAGATTTATTTTTTGAAGTTTTCTTCCTTCTGTCACACTTGCTTGACAAAACATCAGGTAGAAACCTTCTATCCTGCTCTCTAATGACAAAAGAGCACAGCCCCCAGCTTGGTTTCACTTTGTTTGCATGATCATAGACCTCAGATGAGCATCCAACTTTGTCCAGCAAACCAGTTATGATTGTTTTCCAGTAGGTTGCTTCCTGTTGGAAGAAAACTATTCTGTACCTTCATATCTCACTTCAAGCTTCTCACAGCTCTCTACACATAGTCACAGCCAATGACTTCACTCACCTATGATTCACTGGGAATATGTAAGCCACTAAATGGGACTGCTTCATTTGTTCATCACCAAATGTAAATTCTTGCCTCAGATCTTCACCTGTGCTCTCCTAATTACCTTTTGTTACAGTGAAGACAGTGTCCCTCCTCCCATTTAAGGCCAGTCCTCCCATTCCCTCATTTTCACAGCTCCCAGGTATGTAATTTACTTACCCCACCTCACACTTGCATCATAAACTACTTACCTAGCTCATACCGCTCTACATAAGAACATGCCTGGTATCTGACATCTTGCAAAGAATTCCTCAATGTCTCATCATTTATTCCCTTTGTCCTCTTCTTATCCTAAAACAAACAGTTGAAAAGATTATCTCCATGTGCTGTCTTCACTTCCTCCTCTTCTGCCTATTTGTTGTTTAATCC
>NW_006921772.1:1107088-1108690 GCF_000298275.1 Orycteropus afer afer
TCTCTCTCTCTAAGCTTTACTGGTTTTGCTTCTCTAGAGAACCCAGTCTAACACATTTGGTACTGGGAGTGGCTCTAGAGAGACAGAATCATAAGGATGGGCTTCCTAAATTGGTTCCCCAATTTGATTAATTGTAAAGGCACTGGTGACCCTGCCTCCATTAGTAAAGAGGGACCTACTAATCCATAGTGTGAGGTGGCAACATTAATATGCAAGACAGTACCACCAATAGATCAAGTATTTTGAGAAGTAAGCCTCTGGGTGATCACATATTTGATACTTTTCTGCAACTTTGTCAGCATGAGGAGTATAAGGAAGCTGGTTGGTTGGTTCTACTTACGCTAGACAAAGTGGTGAAAGAATGAGATGAGTTCAGGGCTTCTGAGTCACAGGTTAAATGTAGCATAAAAGACCTCAATGTGTCCAGTTGTGCTCTGAAAAAAAGCCTTATTTCTTCTAGTAACAGAGTTGATATTGCCGAAAACCAAACCCAGAGTCTTATTGTAAGGGTTGCTGAATTACAATGCCAATTAAATTACCAATGCAGAATGGTGTCTGAAGTTAAAATGAGGGCATTGATTGGGAAAAAATGGAATCCTGAAACCTAGAATGGGGACATATGGGCAGATAGTCAGGAAGATCAAGATATGTTGTTGTTATTGTTGTTATTTGCCATCAAGTCGGCCCCAACTCATAGTGATCCCTCCTTGGGTTTCCGAGGAAGTATCACTACGGAAGTAGGAATGCCCAACCTTCCTTCCAAGGAGTGGCTGGTGGGTTTGAACCGCCAGCCTTCTGGTTAGCAGTCAAGTGCCTTAGGCACTATGCTACCAGAGATCAAGATATGGAGCCTGTAAATTCTGTTGAATGCCTCCCATCTGAACAGATTACTGTAAAACCATTATCTCCTCCAACTCAGTTTAATGGGATTAACCAACTGTTCCTGCTGGGTCATTGCCTGAGGCAGAGGCCATGGAAGACATTGCCGAATGTTCTCAGGAACAACCCAACCACCCATTGTTGCTGCTAGACCTATAACTAAAGTTAATTCCAAGCGAGCCCCAAAAGGTGAAATACAAAGTGTGACTGAGGTGGTATGTTACACCTGAAAAGACCTACTTGACTTTGCTAACGTGTACAGACAGAAACCTGGAGGATATGTATGGGAATGGCTATTGAGGGTGTGGGATAATGGTGCAAGGAATGTAACATTGGATCAGACTGAGTTTATTGATTTAGATCCATTAAGTATGGAGTCTTCATTCAGTGTTTCAGCTCAAGAGGTTAGGAAAGGATCTAATAGTTTATTTGGTTGGCTTAGTGAAGCATTGATTATGTGATGGCCTACCTTAAGTTGAAGTACAAGACCTGCCTTGGTATAATGTAGAAGAAGGTATCTACTGGCTTAGGGAAATTGGCCTGTTAGAGTGGATTTATCAGATTAGACCCCTAGAGCCAGAAATGAAGAGTCCAGAAGACACACCTTTCACCAGTACAGTGAGGAATAAATTTGTGAAGGGAGCTCCAGTATCCTTGAAGACTGCTGTGATTGCTATTTTATGTAAGCCAGATTTGACAGTGGGAACTGCCCTAATTGAACTA
>NW_006921772.1:1108790-1114693 GCF_000298275.1 Orycteropus afer afer
CAAGTGGTAGCAGTTAATTGGCAAAGGCAAGGTGTGCTTGGTTACCATAATGGACAACAGGGTTGGAACAGTAATCAGAATATTCTGACTAGTGTGGAATTATGGCATTGGCTACTTGTGCATGGTGTTCATAGTAGTGAAATATGGCAAGCCTACTAAATATTTACTTGATCTGTATAGACAGAAGTATTCTAGGTCTTGTGAACAGCAGCCTAGATTGAATCACCAGAATACAGAGTCACAGTCTCTTAATTCCCAGACTTGAGTCAGTTTACATACCCCAAACCCCTTGAGTGAAGGGGAGGCCAGGTCCCTTTGAGGAAGGACCCCACCACATTGCCAAAAATGTATAATGTCAATCTTTCTCCTAGCCTTCCCCAAAGGTATCTGAGGACCTTTTATGAGAGTGACTGTTCATTAGGGAAAAGGAAATAATCAGACTTTTCAGGGATTACTGGACACTGGCTCTGAACTGACACTAATTCCAGGAGACCCTAAGTATCATTGTGACCCACCAGTCAGAGTGGGGGCATATGGAGGTCAAGTTATTGATAGAGTCTTAGTTCAGGTGGGTCTCACAGTGGGTCTAGTAGGTCCCCGAACCCATCCTGTAGTGATTTCCCCAGTTCTGAAATGCATAATTGGAATAGATATACTGAGCAATTTGTGGGATTCCCATATTGGGTCCCTGACAGGTGGAGTAAGGGCTATTATGATAGGAAAAGCCAAGTGGAAGCCATTAGAACTGCTTCTACCTACAAAAATAGTAAACCAAAAGTAGTACCACATCCCTGGAGGGGTTGCAAAGATTACTGCCACCATCAAAGGGTTGAAGGATGCACATGTGGTAATTCCCACCACATCCCCATTTAATTCACCTGTTTGGCCTGTTCAAAAAACAGATGGATCTTGAAGAATGACAGTAGATTATCGTAAACTTAATCAGGTAATGACTCCAATTGCAGGTGCTATTCCTGATATAGCTTCATTGCCTGAGCAAATTAGTACCTTTCCTGGTATTTAGTATGCAGCTTATGATCTGGCCAATGCCTTTTTCTCAATACCAATTTCAAAGGACCATCAGAAATAGTTTGCCTTCAGCTGGCAAGGCCAACAGTGTATTTCACAGGGCTTCCTCAGAGGTATATCAACTCCCCAGGATTATGTCATAATTTAGTCCATAGGGACCTTGATCGCCTTTCCCTTCCACAAGACATCATACTGGTCCATTATATTGATGACGTTATGTTGATTGGAGTTAGTAAGGAAGAAGCATCAATGACTCTAGACTTATTGGTGAGATATATGCATGGTAGAGGTTGGGAAATTAACCCAACAAAACTTCAGGCACCTTCCACCTCAGTGAAATTTCTAGGGGTCCAATGGTGTGGGGCATGTCAAGATATTCCTACTAAAGTGAAGGATAAGTTATTGTATCTGGCTTCCCCCACAACTAAAAAGGATGTACAATTGTCTGGTGGGCCTCTTTGGATTTTGGAGGCAACATATCCCTCATTTGGGTGTGTTGCTGTGGCCTATTAAGTGACTCAGAAAACTGCTAGTTTTGAGTGGGGCCCAGAGCAACAGAAGGCTCTGCAACAGGTTCAGCCTGCTGTGAAGGCTGCTCTACCACTTGGGCCATATGATCCTGCTGATCCAATGGTGCTTGAAGTGTTTGTGGTAGATAGAGATGCTGTTTGGAGTCTTTGGCAGGTCCCTATTGGTGAATGCAACTCAGACCCTTGGGATTTTGGAGCAAAGCCCTGCCATCCTCAGCAGATAACTACTCTCCTTTTGAGAAACAGCTTTTGGCTTATTACTGGGCTTTAGTAGAGACTCAGTGCCCAACCATGTGTCACCAAGTCACCATGAGGCCTGAGCTGCCCATCATGAACTAAATGTTGTCTGACCCACAGAGTCATAAAGTTGGACTTGTACAAAAGCACTCCATCATTAAATAGAAGTGGTATATAAGAAATTGGGCTTGAGCAAGACCTGAAGGCACAAGTTGCATGAGGAAGTGGCCCAAATGCCTATGGTCTCCACTCCAGTCACATTACCTTCCCTCTCCCAGTCTGCACTTAGGGCCTCATGGGGATTTCATTATGATTAGTTGACTGAGGAAGAGAAAGCTCGTGCCTGGTTTACAGATGGTTCTGCGCGATATGCACCACTCAAAAGTGTACAGCAGCAGCACTGCAGCCCCTCCTGGGGCTGCAGAAGGATAGTGGTAAAGGGAAATCCTCTCAATGGGCAGAACTTCAAGCCATGCATATGGCTGTTCACTTTGTATGGAATAAGAAAGCCAGATGTGTGATTATATACAGATTCATGGGCTGTGGCTAATAGCTTGGTTGGATGGTCTGGGACCTGGAAAGAGCATGATTGGAAAATTGTAGACAAAGATGTATGGGGAAGACGTATATGGATAGATCTCTCTGATTGGGCCAAAGGAGTAAATATGAATGTCCACCAAAAGGTGACCTTGGCAGAGGAGAATTTTAACAATCAGGTGGATAGGATGACATGTTCAGTAGAAACTAACCGTAATTTTCCCTAGCTACTCTTCTCATTGCTCAATGGGCAAATGAACAAAGTGGCCATAGTGGCAGGGATGGAGGTTATGCATGGCCTCAGCAAAATGGACTCCCACTTACAAACGCTGATTTGGCTACTGCCACTGCTGCCTGCCCTATCCGCCAGCAGCAGAGACCAACACTGAGTCCGCGATGTGGAACCATTCCTCAGGGTGATCAGCCAGCAACTTGATGGCAGGTTGATTACATTGGACCACTTCCATCATGGAAAGGACAGCATTTTGTTATTACTGCAATACATACTTATTCTGGATATGGATTCACCTTCCCTGCACACAATGCTTCTGCCAAAACTACCCTCCGTGGATTTAGAGGATGCCTTATCCACTGTCATGGTATCCCACACAGCATTGCTTAAGATCAAACGACTCACTTGACAGCAAATGAAGTGCGGTAATGAGCCTATGCTCATGGAATTCACTGGTCTTATCATGTTCCCCATCACCCTGAAGCAGCTGGCTTCATAGAACGATGGAACGGCCTACTGAAAACATAATTACAGCACCAGCTAGGTGGCAATACCTTGAAGGGTTGGGGCAATGTTCTCCAGGAGTCTGTATATGCTCTAAACCAGCATCCAATATATGGTGCTTTTTCTCCAATAGCCAGGATTCACGGGTCCAGGAATGAAGGGGTGGAAATGGGAGTGGTGCCACTCACTATTACCCCTAGTGACCCACTCAAAAAATGTTTTGTTCCTGTCCATGCTACCTTACGCTCTGCAGGTCTGGAGATCTGAGTCCCAAAGGGAGGAATGCTCCCACCTGGAGACAATACTGATTGCATTGCACTGGAAATTAAGAATGCTACCCAGCCATTTTGGCTTCCTTATGCCTCTGGATCAACAGACAAAGAAGGGCATTACTGTATTATCTGGTGTGATAGATCCTGATTACCAGGGGGAAATTGGATTGACATTACATAGTGGAGGTAAAGAAGACTATGTCTGAAATACAGGAAATTCTTTAGGACGTCTCTTAGTTAGTATTACTGTGCCCAGTGATTAAAGTCAATGGAAAATTACAGCAACCCAATTCTAATATGACTATTAATGGCCCAGACCCTTCAAGAATGAAAGTTTGGGTCACCTCACCAGGCAAAAACCAGGACCAGCTGAGGTGCCTGCTGAGGGCAAGTGAAATACAGAATGGGTATTGGAAGAAGGGAGTTCTGAATATCAGCTACAACCATGTGACCAGTTGCAGAAATGAGGACTGTGATTGTTATATTTCTTCATTGTACATGTGCATAAAATATTTTTGTTTATGTTATGAACTGTGAAATGTAAATAAAGTTAATGCATTTCAGTTGTACATGTGTTAGCGTATCATATGAGGCACCAATATGACTTTATGATTGTCCTTATTTAGAGATTATATATGATTAAGAAGATTTGTATGACTGCCAAGTTGACAAGAGATGGACTGTGATGATTAGAGCTGTGTGTCAACTTGGCTGGACCACAGTTCTGTATGGTTTAAGCAATTGTGATGTGGGTTGTTCCCATGATGGGATCAGATGTATATGTTTTGAGCAGCCCATCCATTGAAAGGGAGTTTCCCTAGGGGTGTGGCCTGCTTCCAGTATATTTATGGACATCCTGGGAAAAGAGACACTCTTCTGTGGATCAAGATTCTGTTGTGCTGCCTACAACTCTCTGTGAACAAGCAAACCACCATTCAGCCTGGTGATCTTGGATTTGTCATTTGTTGCAGTCAACAGCCAATATACTGCCTGCCACCCTTGAAGTTGTCAGCCCCTGCAGCTGCATGAGTCAGGAAAAGCCTCCAGCTTGATGTTTGATCCAAGAAATTTGGACTTGCCAGCTTCTATAAGTGTGTGAGCCATTTTCCTAAGATAAATTTCTCTTTTTCTCTGTCTATATATATATTAGCTTTACTGGTTTTGCTTCTCTAGAGAATCCAGTCTAACACAAGAGACAGTCTGGCGGAGTCTGAATAAGAAGAAATTTATTTAAATATGGACAAAATAGTAAGTCAGGAAGATCTTTGTTTCATCCCATTTCCCTGGAGCATCCTTTAATTCACTATTTCCCTGTCTAAAATTACCTGATCTTCAAGTTTCAGTGAAATCCCACCTCTTCATATCTACTCAGACACTTATTTAATACTTTTAATATTTACCATCTGCCATGTTATGTAGTAATTTGTGTCCATATCTTCTATACTACACCCTAAGCTTTTGAGAGCATGTATTATATCTTTCACATTTGTATCCTCCTGCAGTACCCAGTACTATTGACTTGCATGAAACATCACCAATAAATACTGGTTTTCACCAGATTCTCATTATAAGGAATGAGTATGAAAGGTTTTGTGCAAATTGCTAAACCTAAATCTAACTAACAGGCAATAAAAAAATAATGGTTGTAATAATTACTATCTGAAGATTCTAATTTAATTTATTTATATCAGAATTGAGGCACTTACTGATGAAGATTGAAGAATACAGTCTGCAGTATGGATTACGTCTTAATATAAAGAAAACAAAAATCCTCACAACTGGACCAATAGCAGCATCAAGATAAATGGAGAAAAGATTGAGGTTGTCAAAGAATTCACATTGCTTGGTTCTACAATCAATGCCACTGGAAGCAGCAGTCAGGACATTAGATAACGTGTAGCACTGGGCAGGCCAGCAGTGAAGGAACTCTTTCAAGTGCTGAAGTGCAAGGATTTCTCCCTGAGTACTAAGGAGAGCCTGACACAAGCCATGATATTTTCAATCACCTCGTATGCATGTGAGATCTGACAATGAATAAGGAAGACCGAAGAAAAGTTGATGCTTTTGAGTTGTGGTGCTGGCAAAGAATGCTGAAAGTACCATGGACTGCTAAAAGAACTAACAGATCTGTCCTGGAGGAAGTGCAGCTGAAATGCACCTTAGAAGCCAGAATGGCCAGATTTCATCTCACCTACTTTGGTCATGTTGTCAGAAGGATGGAGAAGGATATCATGCTTGGTAAGGGGGAGGGTCGACAAAAGAGGGGGAGGCCTTCAGCGAGATGGATTTACACGGTGGCTGCGACAACGGGCTCAAGTACAGCAGGAATCATGGAGCTTGTGTGGGATCAGGCGGTGTTTTGTTCTGCTGTTCATGGGGTCACTATGAGTCAGAAATGACTCGATGGCACTTAACAACAACAACAACATCAGAATTAAATGGTACATATATCTAATGCCATCACATGTTTAGACTAATGGAGAAAGCCCCCAAATTACAGAGTAAACATCATAGAACCTCTGCAAAAACGGCAAGGAGGCCACATGTTCTGACCTCCTCTAA
>NW_006921772.1:1115260-1128113 GCF_000298275.1 Orycteropus afer afer
TGAGAGAGAGTGGGCACCTCCCAGAACATTGTATTGTGCCACGCCCAACAGAAATAACCCAGGTGGATAACATTTACAATCAGCTCCTCAGTTGCTCATTCCACCACTGAGTTTACAATGACTTATGGGTAGAAAAGCCATACTAAGTAATTTACTACACTGCAACCTCATTATCTCAAAAGAAGAGAAAGGCAGCCCTGAGACAATTAAGATGCTGTGTATTGTTATTTTTTGTTTTGTTTTGCTTTGTTATAATGGAAACCTAATCATCTAAAAGGTTGATTATTGGATGGAACAAGCAAAAGAACAGAAAAACACAGAGGTAGTATTTTATCACTTACATAATAATTGACTTAGTATCTAAAATTCTGACATTAGTTGAGATGTAACTTAGTTTTCCAAATGTCTTTGAAAATTCTGTGTGAACTCAAACTTCATACCTGTTGCAATCAACAAGTACTTTCAAGTTTGATTATATTTGATTTCAGATGCATGGGTGATAGAGGAGGATATTTAATTCTTATCTTTTATTAGTTCTAATAGTTTGCTTGGCAAGTGGCAGTGTGGTTCTCTGACATTATCTTCTCAATGTTGGCTGCTTTTATGAATATGTGACATTGTTTTCCATGATATTCCAAATAGAATCTAGATAATTATGGATTTAATAAAGTATTAAGAAATTTATATTATAATTGGTCAAATGTACAAATAATAAAAAAAAATCAAATGTAAGAGTGTGGTTAAATACAAACCCATAGCTCAAGGTTAGAAAGAAAAAAAATATAGAGCAGGTTTATGTGAAAATAAAAGAACAGAGAAAATAATGCTTCACCATTGTTTCAAGTGACAAAGAATTGGCAGGAATTCAAATGCTATGGGTGACAAGATTAATATTAAGTCTATCTGTAAACATCCTGTTTGAAAATCTCAGCCAGGATCAAAAGTAATTGAAAACCTCCAAAAGGGGTTTTGCCTGAGGATGAATCATATTCTTCGCAGCAGAAAACCCTAAAAGAAGTTGAGCAGACCTTAATGAGTATCTTGTCCAATTCCTATGTTTTACAAATGAGAAAACTGGGAGGTATTGGAAAGTAATGAACAGAACACGGACTTTGGAACCATACAGAATTGTACAGAATTGAATTTGAATCCAAGCTTAGTCACTCAAATCCTTACTATCTCTCAGCCTCAATTTCCTCAACTGCAACATGGGAATTAAAAGAGTTACTTTACAGGGTGATTGTTAGATCAAAAATAATACACATAAAACATCTGGCACATAGAGAATTACAAATACTAGGACTTATTGCCCAAAGTCGTAACATTAGTGGCAGAACAAGGTACCCACCTCCACCGCAGTGTGTTCTCAATATACATTTAAAGATCCCCTGTCAGTAAACCTACCCCCACCCCAAATTAAAAGGCAAGGGGAAAGTACATTATTTTTTTCTATAAATACTTAGTTTTCTAATAATCTGGAAATATCCAATGATTCAGTATTTTATAAAATGTCAAATGGAACTTCTTATTTTTTCCAAGACATCAACATAACAAAGCATAGTTCAACACAAGGAGCAAAAATCTAATAACTCTGGGAAAACACCACTAAATATAGCTGTAGGAATCTTTTTGAAAAGAAACTTTCATACTAAAATGGTATGTACAGAGATGAGATGTTGAATGTTGCATATATGTAAGCCAAGCTAGGTTTATAAATTACATAATTGCCTTTTTTTTTTTCATTAAGAAATATGGCATTAGATTAGGTAACATTTAAGGGAGGAGAAAAAATCCAAACCATCAGGATTGAATGAATAATAAAAAAGAGGGCAAAGAAGATTCTTTAAGGTTTAATAGTTTGTAAAAGAATAAGACACAACTGAAATTTGCTTTTGTTCTTATTAGCTATCTTTATTGTATGTGTACAGGACATGAAATACAGGCCCTACCACTCACAGGGTAGATTTAATGAATCACAACTAATCTGACTGCTTAGATATTTTAATACTATCTAATTCTAGCTCACATGTATAGACATAGGCATTAGCCATGACATGTTAAATAAGGATTGGCAATCTTAAGTTTCTACAATCAGGTATCTGCTCCGCTGAGCACTTGTTTAGGATCATTCCTTTGAATACTAATATGAATCTTTTACACTGAAGCAGAATTAACTCCATACAGGAATTCCCAGTAACTGATTTTCTCCTGGTTATAGCTTGGATTGTTTACAGGTGCATAGAGTTATCATCTACAACTTGTCTGTCAGTTTGTCATACTGTGGTGGCTTGTGTGTTGCTGTGAGGCTGGAGGCTATGCCACCAGTATTTCAAATACCAGCAGGGTCACCCATGATGGATGTGTTTAAGTGGAGTTTTCAGACTAAGACAGACTGGGAAGAAGGAAAGGGCCATCCACTTCTGAAGAAATCAGCCATTGAAAAGCTTATAAAGAGCAGTGAAACACTGTCTGATATATTACTGGAAAATTTTATAAATAGGCCTCAAACATTGATGTAGTGCTGGAAGATGAGCCCCTCAGGGGGAAAGCACTCAAAATACAACCAGGGAAGAACTGCCTCCTTAAAGTAGAGTTGACCTTAATGATATGGATAGAGTAAAGCTTTTGGTACCTCCATTTGCTGACAGGGCATCACTCAAATTAGGAGGAAACAGTTGTAGACATCCACTAATAATCGGAACATAGAATGTATAAAGTATGAATCTAGGAAAATTGGAAGTTGTCAAAAATGAAATGGAACACATGAAAATCAATATCCTAGTAATTAGTGAGCTGAAATAGACTGGTATTGACCATTTAAAATCAGACAATAATCATATGGTCTACTATGCTTTTCATGACAAATTGAAGAAGAATGGCATCACATTTATCATCAAAAAGAATGTTTTAAGATCCATCCTGAAGTACAATCCTGTCAGTGATAGAATAATATCCATACACCCACAAAAATGACCAGTTAATACTTTATTCAAATTTACACACCAACCACCCAAGTCAAAGATAAAGAAATTGAAGATTTTAACCAACTTTTGCAGTCTGAAATTAACCAAACATGCAACCAAGATGTCTTGATTATTACTGGGGATTGGAATGTGAAAGTTGGAAACAGAAGAATCATCAGTCATTGGAAAATATGGCCTTGGTGATAGAAATGATGCTGGAGATCTCATGATAGAATTTTGCAAGACTAACAACTTATTCATCGCAAATACATTTTTCAACAACATAAATGGTGGCTACACACCTGGACTTTGCCAGATGGAATATGCAGGAATCAAATTGACTACATCTGTGGAAAGAGGCCATGGAGAAGCTCCATATCATCAGTCAAAACAAGGCCCAGAGCTGATTGTGGGACAGACCATCAATTGCTCATATGTAAGTTCAGGTTTCAGGACAGTGGCAGGATCCAGGTAAGGGGAAGGAGACAGACAGACCCCACCCCAAGGTGGGAAGAAGGG
Organism: Orycteropus afer afer; assembly: GCF_000298275.1. Classification (NCBI taxonomy): domain Eukaryota; kingdom Metazoa; phylum Chordata; class Mammalia; order Tubulidentata; family Orycteropodidae; genus Orycteropus; species Orycteropus afer. Next base: position 1,118,743 of record NW_006921772.1, read on the forward strand.
AAAGCCAGATGGTGAGGTTTTGAACAGCTAAGGGAGGTGAACTTCTCTGTTCATCTTGCATGTTGCTGCATGGCTTGCATGTTGCTGTGAGGCTGGAGGCTGTGCCACTAGAGTTTCAAATGCCAGAAGAGTTGCATATGGTGCAAAGGTGGCCGTGTAGCTTCCAGACTGAGATAGACTAGGAAGAAGGAAGAGGCCATCCATTTCTCAAACAATTGGCCAGGGGAAACCTTATGAATAGCAGACAAATACTGTCTGATACATTATTGGACAACTTTATGAATAGCCTGGAAACATTGTCCAATACAGTGCCGGAAGATGAGCCCCTTAGGTCAGAAGGCACTCAAAATACAACTGGGAAAGAGCTGCCTCATCAGAGTAGAACCAACCTCAATGATATGGATAAAGTAAAGCTTTCAGGACCTCCATTTGCTGATGTGGCATGACTCAAATTGAGGAGAAACAATTGCAAACATCCATTAATAATAGGAACATGGAATGTACGAAATATGAATCTAGGAAAGTTGGAAGTTGTCAAAAATGAAATGGAACACATAAAGATTGATAGCCTAGGCATTAGAGAGCTGAAATGGACCATTTTTGGCCATTTTGAGTCAGACAACCTTATGATCTACTATGCCAGGAATGACAAATTGAAGAGAAATGGTGTGGCATTCACCATCACAAAGAAAGTTTCAAGATTTTCCTGAAGTACAATGCTGTCAGTAATAGGGTAATATCCATCTGCTTATGAGGAGGACTAGTTACTACTACTATTATTCAAATTTACACACCAACCACTAAAGCCAAAGATGAGGAAATTGAAGATTTTTATCAACTTCTGCAGGATGAAATTGACTGAACATGCAATCAGGATGTGTTAATTATCACTGGTGATTGGAATGCAAAAGGTGGAAACAAAGAAGAATCACTGGTAGCTGGAAATTTTGGCCTTGGTGATAGAAATAATGTTGGAGATCATATAATAGAATTTTGCAAGACCAACGACTTATTCATCACAAATACTTTTTTTCAACAACACAAACAGTGGCTACACTCACGGACTTCACCAGATGGAGTGTACAGGAACCAGATTTACTACATCTGTGGTAAGAGGCAATGAAAAAGCTCAGTATCTTCAGCCAAAATAAGGCTAGGAGCTAATTGTGGAACAGACCATTAACTGCTCATATGCAAGTTCACCTTGAACTTGAAGAGAATTAAAACAAGTCCACATGAGCCAAAATATGACCTTGAATATATCCCTCCTGTATTTAGAGACCATCTAAAAATAGATTTGATGCATTGAACACCACTGACAGAAAACCAGAGGAATTGTGGGATGACATCAAGAACATCATCTATGAAGAAAACAAAAGATCATTAAAAAGTAAAAAACAAAATGGATATCAGAAGAGACTCTGAAACTTGCCCTTAAATGGAGAGTAGCCAAAGCAAATGGAAGAAATTACAAGATAAAAGAGCTGAGCAGAAGATTACAAAGAGCAACTTGAAAAGACAAAATCAATTATTGTAATGAAATGTGCAAAGACTTGGAGCTAGAAAACCAAAAGAGAAGAACATGCTCAGCATTTTGCAAGCTGAAAGAACTGAACAAAACATTCAGGCCTTGAGTTGCAATATTGAAAGATTCTATGGGCAAAATATTGAATGTTGCAAGAAACATCAAAAGAAGATGGAGGGAATATAAAGAATCATTGTATCAAAAAAGAATTGGTAGATGATCATCCATTTCAGGAGGTGGCATATGATCAAGAACCAATGGTACTGGAAGAAGTTGAAGCTGTATTGAAGGAAGTGGTGAAAAACAAGTCTCCAGGAATTGACAGACTACTCATTGAGATGTTTCAACAGATGCCACACTGGAGGCATTCACTTGGCTATGCCAAGAGATTTGGAAGATAGCTACTTGGCCACTGACTGGAAGAGATCCATATTTGTACCCATTCCAAAGAAAAGTGATCCCACAGAATGTGGAAATTATCAAACAGTATCATTAACATCTCACACAGGTAAAATCTTACTGAAGATAATTCAAAAACAGTTGCAGCAGTACATTGACAGAGAACTTCCAGAAATGCAAGCTGGATTCAGAAGAGAACATGGAATGAGGGATATCATTGCTGATGTCAGATGGATCTTGGCTCAAAACAAAGAATACCAGAAAGATGTTTAATTGTGTTTATTGACTATGCAAAAGCATTTGATTGTGTGGATAAGAACAAAGCATGGGTAACCTTGCTAAGAATGGGAATTCCAGAGCACTTAATTGTGCTTATGAGAAACCTGTACATAGACCAAGAGGCTGTCATTCAAATACAACAAGGAATCACTGCTGGTATAAAATTGAGAAGGGAGTGTGTTAGGGTTGTGTCCTTTCACCATATTTATTCAATCTGTATGTGGAGCAAATAATCAGAGAAGCTGGACTATATGAAGAAGAATGTGGTATTAGGATTGGAGGAAGAATCATCAACAACTTGAGATACGCTGATGTCACAACTTTGTTTGCCGAAAGTGAGAATGACTTGAAGCACTTACTACTTATGAAGTTTGAAGAATACAGTCTGCAGTATGGATCTCAAAATAAAGAAAACAAATGTCCTCACAACTGGACCTATAAGCAGCATCACAATAAAAGGAGAAAAGATTGAAGTTGTCAAAGACTTCATATTGGTTGGTTCTACAATTGATGCCAATGGAAGCAGAAGTCAGGACAACAGATGACATATAGCACTGGGCAAATCAGCTGCAAAAACCTTTTTCCAGCGATGAAGAGCAAAGATGGCTCCTTCAGGACTAAGGTGCACCTGACACAAGCCATGGTGTTTTCAATCTCATATGCACGTGAGAGGAGGACAATGAATAAGGAAGACTTGATATATTGATACTGTGATACATTTGCATATCGTAGTGCTGGTGAAGAATCCTGAAAGTACCATGGACTGCTAAAAGAATTAACAAATCTCTCCTGGAGGAAGTGCAGCCAGAATGCTCCTTGGAAGTGAGAATGGCCAGACTTAATCTCATCTACTTTGGTCATGTTGTCAGAAAGGACCATTCCCTGGAGAAAGATGTCATGCTTGGTAAGGTGGAGGGTTGATGAAGGAGGGGAAGGCCTTCAACAAGGTGGATTGACACAGTGGCTACAGCAATGGGCTCAAGTATTGCAGGGATCTTGGAGCTGGTGTAGGACTGGGCAGTTTTTCATTCTGCTGCATATAGGGCCAATGTGAGTTGGAGATGACTCAAAGGTACCTAACAACAACAACAAGTTCAAGTTGAAGCTGAACAAAATTAAAACATCGATGAGAGATAAAATATGACCTTGATTATATCCCTTCTGAATTTAGAGACCATCTGAAGAATAGATTTGACACATTGAACACTAGTAACTGAAAACAGATGAGTTGTGGATGCCATTAAGAACATCATACATGAGGAAAGCAAACAGTCATAAAAAAGACAGGAAAGGGAGAAAAGAGCAAAATGGATGTTAGCAGAGACTCTGCAACTTACTCTCCAATGCAGAGGAACTAAAGCAAATGGAAGAAATGACGAGATAAAGGGGCTGAACCAAAGATTTCATGGGCAGCCCAAGAAGACAAAGTAAAATATGATAATGAAATGGGTAAAGACCTGGAGTTAGAAAAACAAAAGGTAAGAACACCCTCAGCATTTCTCAAGCTGAAGGACCTGAAGAAAAAATTCAAGCCTCTGGTTGCAATATTGAAGGATTCTTTGGCCAAAATATTGAATGATGTAGGAACCATCAAAAGAAGATGGAAGGAATACACAGAGCCCCTGTACCCAAAATAATTAGTTGACATTCGGCTATTTCAGGAGGTAGCATACAATCAAGAACCAATGCTATTGAAGTAAGAAATCCAAGCTGCACTGAAGGCATTGGTGAAAAACAGGGCTGCAGGAATTGGTGGAATATCCAGTAAGATATTTCAACAAACAGATACAGCACTGGAGACACTCACTTGTTTATGCCAAGAAATCTGGAAGACAGGTAGCTACCTGCCCATCTGACTGGAAGAGAGCCATATTTGTGCCCAATCAAAAGAAAGGTGATCCAACAGAACATGGAAATTATTGAACAAAGTTATTAATATTACAAACAAGTAAAATTTTGCTGAAGATAATTCTTTTAAGTGATTGCAGCAGTATATTGACAGGGAACTTCCAGAAGTTCAAGCTGGATTCAGAAGAGGACATGGAACAAGGGACATCATTGTTGATGTAAGATGGATCTTGGTTGAAAGCAAAGAATACCAGAAGGATGTTTAACTGTGATTTATTAACTGTGCAATGGCATTTGACTGTAGATCATGACAAATTATGGATAACAATGCAAAGAATGGGAATTCCAGAAAACCTGATTGTGCTCATGCAGAACCTTCACTTAGAACAAGATGCAGTTGTTCAAATTGAACAAGGGTATACTGCATGGTTTAAAATCAGGAATGGTGTGTGTCAGGGTTGTATCCTTTCACCATAATTTTTCAATCTGTATGCTAAGCAAATAATCCAAGAAGCTGGACTATATGAAGAAGAACACAGCCTCAGGATTGGGGAAAGACTAATTAAGAACCTGCAATATGAAGATGACACAACATTGCTTGCTCAAGGTGAAGAAGATTTGAAGCACTTAGTGATGAAGATCAAAGACTACAGTATTCAGTATGGCTTACACCTCAACATAAAGAAAACAAAAATTCTCACAACTAGACCAATAAGCAAAATCAATAAGCAATAAGCAATATGGAGAAAAGTTTGAAGTTGTCAGGGATTTCATTTTACTTGGATCGACAATCAACACCCATGGAAGCAGATGTCATTTTGCACTGAGCAAATCTGCTGCAAAAGACCTCTTTAAAATGTTAAGAAGCAAAGCTGTCACTTTGAAAGACTAAAGTGTGCCTAACACAAGCCATGGTATTTTCAATCTCCTCATATGCATGTGAAAGCTGAACAATAAATAGAAAGATCAAACAAGAGTTGATGCCTTTGAATTATGGTGCTGGCAATGAATACTGAAAAGACCATGGACTGCCAGAAGAAGGAACAAATCGGTCCTGCAAGAAGTGCAGCTGGAATGCTCTTTGGAATTGAGAATGGCCAGACTTTGTCTCCCCTACTTTGGTCATACTGTCAAAAGGGACCATTTCCTGGGGAAGAATATCATGCTTGTCAGGGGGTCACCGAAAAAGAGGAAAACCCTCAATGAGATGGAATGAGTCAGTGGCTGCAATGATGGGCTCAAGTATAGCAAGGATTGGGAGGATGGCACAGTATTTTGTTTCGTTGTACATAGGGTTGGTATGAATCAGAGCTGACTCGACAGCACCTGACAACAACAACAGAGTTGACATTGCAATAGCTTGGATCTGGATAGCTGGGAAAGATCAGATATATACAAAATTTTAGAGTTAGAAAGGATCTTAAAGAGGTCACAAATTAGTTAAATCTAGCCACCATAGAGTTTTAATTGCTCCTTAAAATATTGGCTTGTGCCATGTGTTAAATATTTTGCATTAGTTGCAGCCATTTAACTATTAAGATATTTAATATTTAAAGCTGAATTTCTAGCTTCCCTTGAAAAGTTGGACAACTTAGCAACACTGGGCCTGCATTCCTGCCTGGAATCCTCTCCTTAGAGCTGAAACAGGAACCACCCTTAACCACAGTGAATTTTCTTCAGCCACCCAGCTCCCATCACTCCCAACAGAGTTGCCCAGGCTTCACTGACTGGCTTTACTTTCATGCTCCTGATCTAGCTCAAGTCTGTATTTTGCAGAAAACAAAACCCAAAGTGCAGAGAGATCAAAAGACTAAAGTCAGCTCCAGAGCCCAGATCTCCTCGTCAACTGTATCTTTTCCCAATGTGGAAAGTACTTAATGAATTCTTTGTTAGTTACTGTCTAAGATATTAATAAGTTGAAATATACAATGCAAAGCAAGATTTATAAAAAATGAAATACTTTGGTAAAACATAATGCCACCTTAAAATATTATTGGCTATCAATTGCTACTTAGATTGCAATGGATCTTAGGCAAAAATCCCTAAATTAGTTTATTTGCATTGCAAATGTTAACATAAATAAGAGTCACCTGGAGAATTAGTGAACATTTATATTCCTATGCTCTTTTGAAAGTCTGATTTAATATGCCTGTGTCAATTTACATTCTTAATGAGTATCACAGGTGATTCATTACACCTTCTCAGAGTGAGAGGTCACTTTCACTTCTTTAGTTCTGATCTTACATTCCAGATTTTAATCAAAGTACTTGGATCCCCTTCACTCAAAGGATGGCCCTTCCCTGCATCGCTCCCTTTTTCTTTCTGTTCTTTTCCTGGATTCTCTGCTTCATGGTTTATTAATGAAAAACCCCAAATTATATCATGATTAGTCCAGTAGGAAGGATAAGTGCTGTAAATGTAATTGCTCAATCAGAATGTATTTACCTTGGTGATTAGGTTAATAACATATCTAAAAACCAAATTCACTGCCCTTGAGCGGGATTTCTGAGGCAGAGCTCTGGTGGCATAGTGCCTAAGGCATTTGATTGCTAACCAGAAGGCTGGTGGTCAAACCCACTAGTCACTCCTCAGACGGAAGGTTGGGCAATCTACTTCCATAGTGATAACTCCTTGGAAACCCAAGGAAGGATCGCTATGAGTCAGATCCGACTCCACGGCAGTACATTGCATTATTAGTACAGAAGTAGATTGCCCAACCTTCCTTCCGAGGAGTGGCTGGTGGGTTTCAACCGCCGGCCTTCTGGTTAGCAGTCAAGTGCCTTAGGCACTACACCACCAGAGAGGGGGAAAAGAAATCCTTCACCAATACATTGAGTTGGATTTCTAGTAGGATAGTTTTGAATGTGAAAACTAAGGCTCTCAGGTTGTAAGTACTTACTATAAAGCAATTCTTAATGTTAAAGCAGGTGTATCTAATCAGACCACTCTTATAGGAAGATGTAAGGCCTTGGAGGATTTTTAATATTATTCAATAGAAAAGAATCTTATGTATGTATGGAATAATACAGTTTTAGAAAAGGGTATATTTAATGTTTTTTTTTTTTTTTTTTTTTTTTTTTTTTCCGTTTTTTCCTTTGGTATTTGGGTTTTGAGGGGGGTTTTTTTTTTTTTTTTTTTTTTTTATCTTCCCAAGTTTCAAATGGCTGTTCTCTTCTATGAGAACACTTTTCAAAATCTCATTTGAGTATGTGAAAATATTTGAGTCTTTCAGCTTCTACTGTATCTTACTTCAAAAGTGACATTTATAATACTAAAACAGAAGTTAATATGAAGCGAAAGTAATTAATTTGACATGATTCTATCCAGTAATTAAGATTCTTCCTGATCTCAAATGAGAAGCTTAAGATACTGGGTAAATCCACTGCCGTCATGTCAATTCCAACTCATACTGACCCTATAGGACAGAGTAGAACTGCCCCCATAGAGTTTCCATTCAGGATGTCACATATTTCTCCCATAGAGCAGCTGGTGGGTTTGAATTGCCAGCCTTTTGGTTAGCAGCTGAATGCCTTAACCACTGCACCACTAGGGCTTCTGAAGATACTGGGTAATATAAAGAGTGATGAATTGAAAGAGGTAGCAACTTCAGTTTGTGATTAACATCAGCAATTTAGGAACTGGATAGCTTAACAAACATGTTAGAGTATATTTTAATAGCTTAAAATAGACCCTAATATGGTCCAAATATTAGGTAATAGAGGAGGAGAACTGATTCAGTTTCTTGGTTCAGAGTTCTCTCTATAAAAGAAAGCTTGTTTATAGAGACAGTAATTTAAGAAAAGCAGAAAAAAAAAAAAAAAACTGAAATCATGCAGTAAGTGGTCTTATTTCACTAGAGTGTGGAGGAAGGAAAGGAAAGGGGAGATGGCCATAGAAAGAGAAGAGATGAGCATGAATACTGCAAAGAGGATTGTTTGACTCCATGAAACACCCAGGATATAGACCAGCCTCTATAGAACTCACTCCCAGCTCTGCATAACATACCCCAGCCTCAGCATTATCTGGCCAATTGGTGGGGGTAGACAGACAGACAGATGCTAAAGGTCAATGACTGTGATCAAAATGGTCCCAGGGCAAACCTGCAGCAATTCTGTATTTATGACAGAATTACAGTTTCCTAAGTAACTCCTGGACCTACCCCAAGCCATGGTATTTTCAATAACCTCATATGCATGTGAAAACTGGACAATGAATAAGGAAGACTGAAGAAAAGTTGATGCTTTTGAGTTGTGGTGTTGGTGAAGAATACCAAACATACCATGGACTTCCAGAAGAATGAACAAATCTGTCCTGGAAGAAGTGCAGCCAGGCTGCCCCTTGGAAGCAAGACTGGCCAGACTTCATCTCACCTACTTTGGTCATGTTGTCAGAAGGGACCATTCCCTGGAGAAGGATGTCATGTTCTGAAAAGTAGATGGTCAGCAAAAAAAGGAAGACTCTTGACAAGATGGATTGACACAATGACGGGCTCAGGTATAGCAATGATTGTGAGGCAGGTGTAGGACCAGGTAGTATTTCATCCTGTTGTACGCAGGATCACCATGAGTCAGAGCTGACTTGACAGCACCTAACAAAAACAACTAGAAGTAACTCCTGCACTTCTAGGGCACATGGGTCATATCTAAAGAGGACAGATTTTCACTATGAACAGAGGTACCTAAACTCAGGTTTGTTTTCTGTGGAACCTATTATGATAACAGCCAGAATGGATTCTTTAGAGTCAACTTGCTTTTTAGGAAGAAATTAAAATTTTTATGAATGAGGCATGAACCAAATAGGTTTTTAAATTTAATTTCAAATGTTACAGAAGTCCAATAATTTTAAACTGCAGAGTAAAAGTGAGGAATGATGCCTTTATTTCTGTTTTGCATTTTTGTAGGAAAAAAAAACAAAAAGCTTTCTTTCTAATAAGACAAAAAGATGCTTTCACACAGAGATGAAGAGAGGCCTCCAAAATTAATCACTTTAAACAGAAATTTCCCTGAAAAGGAAGATGTTCAATAAAAGAGGTGGAAATGTTAAGCCACCTTGAGAAGCAGTAACACAGGACCTGGTCTGAGGTTGTGTCCCAGCTCCCCATCAATGCCAACAACGTATGCAGGGATTGAAGGGGAGGAAATGTTTGAAGAGAGTTTTTGGAGCAACAAGGGGCTGACTTAGTCATAAAGCTTCAGTGCCAACTAGCCAGAGGACCTGCTCCTGAGCTTAAAAGAGCATAAACCTAGCCTCCCAACTGCCAGCAACAAATGTAAAATCTTACTGATTTACTAGCTAGTTCACTTGCACTCTCTCTCTCTCT
>NW_006921772.1:1128556-1146064 GCF_000298275.1 Orycteropus afer afer
AGCCAGTTCCAGAAAGCACCTGGATCCACATGTGCTCAGTTGTTATTGTTGTTATATGCCATCGAGTCGGCCCTGACTCATAGCGACCCCTCCTTGGGTTTCCGAGGCAGTATCACTACGGAAGTAGGATTGCCCAACCTTCCATGTGCTCAGTGTAATGTGAATATTTAAATGTTCTTTGTATGAGATGTTTTTAAGATTAGCTTTGCATATCCAGTCCTCATGAAAAAGAGTATAGAGTACAAAGAAACAGGAAAAACTGGAACCTGTGTCCCAGTTCAGCTTATACTAAAATTTTAGCCTAAAAAGACATAAATCTTGCATCTCTGGACCTCAGTTTCTTCACCTCTATAAAACTGGAATAACCTCACAAGAGTTTGTTGAAAAAGTACATGGAAAGTTCCGGCAACATTTGTTCCTTCCTTTTCCTGGAAATGTCTTTTCTTTTTAGAGATGCTATGTTTATAAAGCAGGTTTGCAAATTTCATCTCACTCTAAACTCAGATGTACAATTAAAATGGAATTCTTTTTATTCTAGTCACTTCAAGAGAGTCACTAAAGACAGGCCAGACTCCATGGGAGAGGAAATAGACTCTTGGTGGGGTGTGGACAGTTCATATTATAGAAGAGTATGTGAGATAGGACATATAGCCAGATTGGAAAATACAATCTGCCACACAAGGCTTTTGACAAACCTAATTTTGAAATTCAAAAGCTGAGTGTAGTCTGTTGATGATTCCCTTTGTAATAAAGTCAAATTTCTCCATAGGCAGTCAGATGCTTAGAGCAGAGCAGTGTAAAAGATTATGTATTTAAGAAGACAAAAGAAAAAGGAACATTGATGTTCTGGTTACCTAGTGCCACTCTGACAAGAATATACCACAAATGGGATGGCTTGAACAAACAGGAGATTATTCTCTTACAGGTGAGGAGGCTAGAAGTCCAAGTTCAAAGTGTTAGGCTCTAGGGGCTGGGTAAAAGCCCCTCAACCTTGGGCTTCAGCTCTGCCTCCAGCTCCCGGCCCACTGAAGCTGGAGGCTTTTCTTCATTCAGCTGCTGACTACTGAGACTGACAAGCCCAAGGTTGACAAGCAAAAAGGCACAGTCCTGATGTTATGAAACCACACAGCAGGCCATTAATTTAAGTCCATTGAAAGTCCTAAGGTCAACAGAATACGGCAGGCTGCTGAACAATGATGTGGCTATATTCAGGGTTCAAGGGTACCATAATCTATAGACCATTCCCAAAGCTGCTGCTTATATACAGGAAGCTGACCACATCCCTAAAGCAGTTGCTCAGCTGCTCCAATACATTCCACCATAGAGTTAATTATAAATCTTACCATGGGGAATAACTATATCCAGCTGGCCAGCTGCTCAACCAGGCCTAGCCAAGTTGACACGCAAATACAACTATCATAATTGACTTCCAGTAAGATGGAAGAATAGGCAGACAAGCTACACAGATCCTCTTCAACAAAGAAAAGGGAAACCAATTGACACAGATACAGAAGATAATCCTGGAGCCCTAAGCTTTGAAAGGAAGCATACAGAAGTGGATTAAACACCAACTGGTAGAAAAACTTGAATGAAAAGAGTAAGGAGGCAAACAGAGCTGCAGACTGCCAGCTATCCTGATGGTATGGACAGTTTGAATATTTCCCAGTTGTGTTAAGATGTGAAAATTAACCTGAAAAATCAGCCCTGGTCGCCAAAGGTTGCACGCACCAGTAGCTCATGACTAAAAGGGGAAATAGCAAAGAAGGAGACAAACTGAGCTGTGGACTTTTGGCTATCAGGAGGGCATAGCCATTTTGAATGTTTACAAGTGGTATGGTCATTTTGGATTTATAAAGCAACCATGTCCTTGTTCAAATTACAGGGACCCAAAAATAAGCTCTGCTTGCTGAGGACAGCACCTAGAGATAAAGAAAAAAATAGACTAAAAATCAAAGGTTGAAAAAAGATATATCAAGTAAATGGCAATCAAAAAAGAACAGGAGTGGTAATATTAATTTCTGATAAAATTTACTTTAAGATGAAAACCACCATAAGAGAAAAGGAAGGACATCATATAATGATTAAAGGATTGATTGTACAAGAGGACATAACCATAATAAATATCTATGCACCCAACAAAAGAGCCCTAAAATACATAAATCAGACTTTAACAGAATTGAAAAGGCAAATAGATGACTCCACAGTCATAGTGGGAGACCTTAATACACCACTTTCAATGAAAGATACAACAACCAGAAAGAAACTCAACAAAGACACAGAAGAGCTAAACAAGACAATCCACCAACTTGACCTTATAGAAATCTACAGAGCACTTCACCCAATAACAGCACAATATACATTATTTTCTAGTGCACATGGAACATTCTCTAGGGTAGAACATATGTTAGACCACAAAGCAAGCTTAATAAATATAAAAACATTGAAATACTGCAAAGCGTCTTCTCAGATCACAATGCTATCAAATTAGAAACCCACAATAGGAAAATTAATAGAAAAAGAGCAAACACATAGAAACTAAACAACACCTTCCTTAAAAACGACGGGGTAAGGGAGAAATAAAAAATGAAATTCAAAAATTCCTTGAATCAAACAAGAATGAAAACACAACATACCAAAATCTTTGGGACACAGCAAAAGCAGTAATCAGAGACCAATTTATAGCAATAAATGCATATATCAAAAAAAAGAAAAGAAAAGAAAGAGCCAAAATCAGCACTTTAAACCAGCATCTACAACAATTAGAAAAAGAACAACAAAGCCTACAGTCACCAGAAGAAAGGAAATAATAAAGATTCAAGCAGAAATAAATGAAACAGAAAATAGAAAGACAATAGAAATGATCTAGAAGGAAGATTTATGCTGAGTAAATAAGTTAATCACAGAAGGACAAATATTGTATTAGTTCGGTATTGTAAAATGTCAAAGAAAGGTATATATATGGAAGGAAACTTTCTTTGGTTACTAGAGGTGAGAGGGGAGGGGAGGGCACACTCTTAGATATTTAATAAAAAAAAAAAAATTAAAAATAGTAAATGGGGAAAAAAAAAGCAAGAGTCTCCATCACTCACCATTCTGGGTGCCATTAAAAAAAAAAAAAAAGAAAAAAGAATATTAAAAACTGTGAAACATTACCACAAATGCACCTGTAATTCAGATAAATTGACAAAGCTTCTGAGTTATGACCTCATAGACAGATAGTTTGGCTTCTTGTAGGGTTAGTTAACAGAAACAGGAAGAAGGGGAATGAGTGGCTGGGGAAACCACTAATTAGACAGTAAACCAACAACAAGACTCACTGCCATTGAGTCAATCTGCCTCATAGTGACCCCCATTGGGTTTTCAAGATGGTAAATCTTTACAGAAGTAGATTGCCCCATTTTCTTTTTGAGGAACAGCTGGTGGGTTTGAACCACCAACCTTCTGGTTAGCAGTCAACTGCCTTAGGCACCACATCACCAGAGCACGTATTAACTTGGGTGAAGGAAGGAAAAAAATAATCATCACTCAAAAAAAAAAAAAGATTCATTCCTTTTCCCTCACAGAGCTTATATAATGAAATTCATTTTATGTGTGTACCACTAAAATATTCAAGAAATTAAGACAAGTTTGGTAAATTATAACATTCCTAGATAAAATCATGAATAACATTCCTAAGCATTAATCTTTGATGATTTGCAGTTATTTTAGATAAACCTAGGCCAAGAAATAATTAGGAGGTCATTATCAAGCCTACTTTTCATTTGTATTTTTATTAATGATTGGTAAGAATTCTTGCAGATGAAAAAAAATATGAAATTACTGGCTCCTTGAAAAACTACATTCAAATCTCTGCTGGATATGATGAGAAAAACAAACAAACATAAATAGTCTGGAAATTAATAGAAAAAATTGTAGAGTAATTAATTTAGATATAAAAAGCATGCACAATTTAAAAATAGCTAAATGATTATCGAGGGAATGAGAGAAGAGGAAAACCTTGTTTTTGTCCAAGCTTCAGAGAAAGCCTAAGGAAGAGTACAACATCCAAGAATCCTCTTCCATGATCCAAATCAGTTAGGCCTTTTTTATTATTCATTTGACCCCATTCCACACATTTTTGATGGTTCATTTCAAAACCCTACTCCCCTCCCCCCTTCACCACCCTGAAGTTATTGCAACCATTCCAAGCCAATTTTGACTTTGTCTCTTATTGACCTACCATATCTATGCTTTCAATTTGTGCTCTTGATTATGTAATATTTTGAATATTTTCCTAATTGCAATTTTTCTTGTCGTTGTTTGTTGTTGTTATGTGCCGTTGAGTCAGACCTGACTCATAGCGACCCCTCCTTGGGTTTCCAAGGCAGTATCACTACGGAAGTAGATTGCCCCATCTTCTTCTGAGGAGTGGTTGGTGGGTTTGAACCACCAGCCTTCTGGTTAGCAGTCAAGTGCCTTAGCCACTATGCTACCAGAGCTCCCAAGTTTGTTGCAACTCATAGCAACTATATGTACAACAGAACAAAACACTGTCCAGTCCTGTGCCATCCTAACAATCTTTGTTATGCTAGAGCCCATTCTGGCAGCCACTGTGTCAATCCATCTCACTGAGGGTGTGCCTCTTTTTCACTGACCCTCTGCTTTACCAAGAATGATGTCCTTTTCCAGGGACTGATCCCTACTGATAACATGACCAAAGTACTAGATATGGCTCCACATAGCAGCTTACCTGTGTGATGAGGAATGGTTAGAACTGTGTGGCAGCCTCCTTCAGAAAGGGCATAAGCTTCAGATTTTACCACATTCCTCATTGTCCCCCTTCACTTGCACACATTTACCTGACTGACCTGTGTAGAAATTTTGTTTTCAACCCTTCATTGGGGGCCTTTGAGCTCTGTGATTAAGAAGGGTCAGCACAGCATGAATTGTTTTAAGATATGTATCTCTAACAGATAAAAAAACCTGTTGAATGATTTATCACATTCACCAGCTTAAAAATTCGTTATCAGTAAAGAAACTGGAAATCAAGTACCTCACTATCTATGTAAAGTTTGCAAAATTGATTTTTCTATGACAATGTTGCCAATATGCCAGGGCATTATAAAAGCATGCAACATAAAATTTTAGAATATCATGAATATGCCATTTTCATATGACTCACTTACTCTTGTAGGGCATAATGCAGTAGATTATTGTCTGGAAGCATTTGATTTTTTTACTTGTGTTCAGTTACTCTACATACTTTTTGCCACCTCTATGCACTGATGGGTAGCTCTTAAAACTTTTAGGCAATGATAGAGTATTAAAATTCCTTTCTAATATATAATGGGAAGTGCATGCTGTAGCAATGGGTGCAATCCTGAAATCATACACTTAGATTCTAGATGTCTTAGAAAATATTGCTGAAGCCAGACAAAAAAAGGAGATGACAAAAGAGAAGCTGAAAACATTGCCAACAAAATGCAAACACTACAGTATGTATTAGGAGCTCTGGCAGGGTAATGCCTAAGGCATTTGACTGCTAACCTGAAGGCTGGCGGTTAAAACCCACCAGCCACTCCTCGGAAGGAAGGTTGGGCAATCTACTTCCATAGTGATACCGCCTCAGAAACCCAAGGAGGAGTAGCTCTGAGTCGGATATGACTCTATGGCAGTGTGTTTGGTTTTGGTTTGGTACAGTATGTATTTACATTGGTTATGTGGAATAATATATCGCAGTATTTAAGTTGGATGACTCTTGAAGATTAAGAAGTAAATTTAAAGACATGCACAGATTTCTACCAGTCCCTAAAAGGGTATTTACATAATTTAAGAGAAGATTTTGTAAACACAATAAAACCAATATTGCCAAATATTGATTATTAAACAGTTCATGGTTGCAGAAGCATTAGAAAGAAACAAGTAAATGATCAAAGTGCTTCAGAAATATTGAGTGCCAGACATCAATTTCATGTAATCACATACATCTTCACTGACACATTTGAATCTTGCATGAAAAGACAAAAGTGTGTGAAGTTCTTTCAAACAGATTTTTCTTCTTAAATAATGTGGATATATCTGATGAAGAATGCATGAAGTTACTCAAGAAATTAGTGCATGATTATCTTGATGACTTTAATATAAACCTTTTCAGAGAAGCGTGACAATTTCATTCTTGCATGAGAATTAAGTTTACAGATTCAGGAAAAACAAATTTTACTTATGTAGGCATATATGATTCCATACTGAAGATAAAATATGATGTGTATTTTCTGATGTTGAAATTGCTTTACACATATTCTTAGCTTTAGTGATCACAAACTGCACAACAAAATGCTCATTTTCACCCTAAAGAGATGTAAAACCTTCCGTGCATAATGATTCAAGAAAAATTCAACACATTATTCTTATTATGAATGGAAGTAGATTTTTCTTCAGCAGCTTAACTGTGATAAATCACTGAAGAAATTGTGAGAGCAAAGAATAGAAATATTTTTAATTTGCACATGTTAGATATGAAAGATCTATCTAAAAACAGAATACAGTAATTTGTTAAAAAAGAAAACAAGGAAGGATCAGCAGCCTCTGAAAAAGCAGATTTGTCAGCAGATGTCTTCTGGAAATCTCTTCTGCCTAATTTACTTCAGGAAAAAACAAAATTCAGTTGGAAATAGCAGCAACTCTGATATGGCAGATGGTTACATTTAACCTCCTGGGAGATGGGGAAAGTGTGGGTCCCTTCTCTGAAACTAGACCAAAGAAAGGTCAGAGAGCTGTCCAAGAACTGATTCACAGGGTCTTATCCTTTTGATGGCTGGAACAATGGGGATCAATGCAAAATATCTTTCTGTTACCACTTCTATAGCTGTTGAAAAGCCATTAGAGACTTGTAAGAGGCACAACTAGAAAAATGTTTCCCAAGATCACGTTAATTCTCTCCCTTGGGAAACAGAGGTCAGGAAAAGATGTCATAGGAGTAAGAATGGCAAAGCTGCTTGAAAACTGATATTCTACTTCAAAACAGTGATGTATGGTGAAACCGATCAAAGTATTCCCACAATGAGCATATTGTGATAAGCATTCTTAAAAGTATGTTGGTTTTATCTCTACCATAAATATTGCACTTATAAAATATTTCATTAATGATAATATTAACTAAAATCTTAAACAAGATGAAAATTTCATATAATCTCACTGTTGTTGTTGTTGTTATTTTTAGGACCTAACTCATAGCGACCCCTCCTTGGGTTTCCAAGGTAGTATCACTACGGAAGTAGATTGCCCCATCTTCCTTCCAAGGAGTGGCTGGTGGGTTTGAACCACTAACCTTCTGGTTAGCAGTCCAGTGCCTTAGGCACTACGCTACCAGAGCTTCCATAATCTCACTGCCCCAAGAAAATGTATATTGTTGTTTGTTGTCAAGCTGTTTCCGACTCATAGAGAGGCTAAGTGTGTTTAACTCTCTCTACATATAAATGCATATACACTGTGGTGGTTAAGGTTGTGTGTCAACTTGGCTAGGCCTGATTTTGAGTGGCTGGGCAGCTGGATGCAGCTATTACCCATGATGAGATTGACAGCTGCATAACCAACTCCATGGTGGAATCTGCTGTGAGAACCTAATTAGTTGCCTTAGGGATATGGCTGGCTTCCAGTATATAAGGAGACACTTTGTGAAAGGTCTTAAGCTTCTTGGCACATCTGGATCCTCCATTTGTCTGAATCATCAGTGGCCTGACATGTTACCTACCAACTTGGGACTGTTTCTGCATTTGAACTAGTAGCCTGCCATGTTGCTTGCTAATCTTGGGACTGTGCCATTTTACTTGGCAATCTTTGGTTCATCAGTATTAGCAGGCAGCAGCTGTGTGAGTCAGAAAATGCCTCCAGCACTAGTGGGCCTACAGGAAGAGGAAAAACTGCAGCCCAAGGTCAAAGGGCCCTCACCCAGCCCCTAGAGCCAGCACTTTGAACTCAGGTATCTAGCCTCCTAAATTATAAGACAATAAATTCCTGTTTATTAAAGCAATCCATTTATGGTATTTCTGTTACAACAGCACTAGAGAACCAAAACATACATGTACACATTTTTATAATCAAAGTACTGTATTTGTGTACTGCTATTTCAAAGACTAAAGTTTTCAAAGATTTCATTTTACTGAGATCCACAATCAACACCAGTGGAAGTAGCAGTCAAAACATCAGATGCTGTATTGCACTGGGCAAATGTGCTGCAAAAGACCTCTTTAAAGTATTAAGAAGCAAAGATGTCACTTTGAAGACTAGTGTACACTTAACCCAAACCACGGTATTTTCCATAGCTTCACATGCATGAGAAAGCTGGACAATGAATAAGGAAGACCAAAGAAGAGTTGATTCCTTTGAATTGGTGCTGGTGATAAATATTGAAAAGCTCATGGACTGCCAGAAGAATGAACAAACCTGTCCTAGAAGAGGTGCAGCTGGAATGTTCCTTGGAAGTGCGAATAGCCAGGCTTCATCTTACCTGCTTTGGTCATGTTGTCAGAAGGGAACATTCCCTAGAGAAAGATATCATGCCAGGTAAAGTTGTTGTTGTTGTTAGGTGCCATCGAGTCATCTCTGACTCATAGTGATCTTATGTGCAGCAGAATGAAACACTGCCTGGTCTTAGGCAAGCCTCATGATCCTTGCTACGCCTGAGCCCTTTGTTGCAGCCACTATGTCTCTATCCATCTCCTTTAGAGCCTTCCTTTTCTTCTTTGACCCTCCACTTTACGAAGCATGATATCCTTCTCCAGGGAATGGTTCCTTCTGACAACATGACCAAAGTAGGTGAGACGAAGTCTGGCCATTCTTGTTTCCAAGGAGCATTCTGCCTGCACTTTGTCCAAGACAGATTTGTTAGTCCTTTTAGCAGACCATAGTACTCTTAGTATTCTTCTTCAAAACCCAGCTCAAAAGCATCAGCTTTTCTTTGGTCTTCCTTATTTGTTGTCCAGCTCTCACATGCATAAGAAGTCATTGAAAATACCATGGCTTGGGTTAGGTGCACCTTAATCTTCAAGGAGACATCTTTGCTCTTCAGCACTTGAAAGAGGTCTTTTGCAGCAGATTTGCCCAATGCAATATGTCATCTGATGTCTTGACTGCTGCTTCCATTGGTGTTGATTGTAGAACCAAGTAATACGAAATTCTTGACAACTTCAATCTTTTCTCCATCCACCTTGAAGCTATTTATTGGATGAGTTGTGAGGATTTTTATTTTCCTTATATTTCCAGGGCCTGAGGTAGGCAGGCCTGAAGACTGGAGGCTGCTTTTCACTTGGATGTGGCTCTATATTAAGGCTAGATCCTGAGGTAGGTGGCCTGGTGGTTTGGAGGCTGCTTTTCACTTGGGGCTGGCTCTATATTAAGGCCGGGCCTGAGATAGGCAGGCCCATGGCTTGGAGGCTATTTTTGACTCAGGGAAGCTCTTTTTTAGACTGGGGGCTGAAGTGGGCAGGCTGGAGGCTTGAAGGCTTCCTTTCACTTGGGTATGGCTCTGTAATAAGGCTGGGGCCTGAGGTAGGGAGGCCCAAGTCTTGGAGGCTGCTTTTTGCTTGGGTGTGGCTCTATATTAAGGCTGGGGCCTGAGGTAGGTGGGCTGGGGCTTGGGGGCTGCTTTTCACTTGTGGGCAGCTCTATTTTAAGGCCATTGCCTGAGATAGGCAGGGACAGAGGGGTTAGGAACAATTAAAGGATATGAATTTGTCTGCCAGTTTGTCATTCTGTGATGGCTTATGTGTTGCTATGAGGCTGGAGGTGACACTAGTGTGTTGCAAAATGACAGCAGGGTTACCCATGGTGGGCAGGTTTCAGCAGAGCTTCCAGGCTAAGTCAGACTGGGAAGAAATAAGAAGCCATCCACTTCTCAAACAATTGGACAGTGAAAACCTTATGAATAGCAGTGACACACTGTCTGGTATATTACTGGAAAACTTCATGAATAGCCCTGAAATATAGTCCAATATAGTGCCAGAAGATGAGCCCATCAAAATGGAAGGCACTCAAAATATGGAAAAAAAACTGACTCCTCAGAGTAGAGATGATTTAACGATATGGATAGAGTAAAGCTTTCAGGGCCTCCACTGGCTGATGTGGCATGACTCAAAATGAGTGGAAACAGATGCAAACATTCATTAATAATTACAACATGAAATGTATGAAGTATGAATCTAGAAAAATTGGAAGTTGTCAAAAATGAAATGGAACACATGAAGATTGATATCCTAGGCATTATTGAGCTGGAATGGACCGGTTTTGGCCATTTTGAATCAGAAAACCATATGATCTACTATGCTGGGAATGACAAATTGAAGAGGAATGGTGTGGCATTCGTTGTCACAAAGACTGTTTCAAGATCTGTCCTGAAGTACAATGCTGTCAGTGATAGGATAATATCTATACACCTACAGAAAAAAGACCAGTTAATACTACTATTATTCAAATTTACACACCAACTACCAAAGCCAAAGATGAGGAAATTGAATATTTCTACAAACTTCTGCAGTCTGAAATTGACTGAACATGTAATCAAGATGTGTTGATTATCACTGCTGACTGGAATGCAAAAGTTGGAAACAAAAAGAATCACTGGTAGCTGGAAAATATGGCCTTGGTGATAGAAATAACGCTGCAGATCACATGATGGAATGTTACACAACCAATGATTTATTCATTGCAAATACCTTTTTCAATAACGTAAGTGACAACTATACACAGGACTTCACCAGATGGAATACACAGGAATGAGATTGACTAGATCTGTGACAAGAGGTGTTGGAGAAGTTCAACGTCTTTGGCCAAAACAAGTCCAGGAGCTGATTGTGAAATAAACCATCACTGCTAATATGCATGTTCAGGCTGAAGTTGAAGACAATTAAAACAAGTCCATGGGAGCCAAAATATGACCGTGATAATATCCCTCCTGAATTTAAAGACCATCTAAAGAATAGATTTGATGCATTGAAACACCAATGAATGAAAACCAGAGGAATTGCAGGATGACATCAAGAGCAACATCCATGAAAAGAGCAAGAGGTCATTAAAAAGACGAGAAAGGAAGAATAGACCAAAATGAATGTCAGAAGACACTCAGAAACTTGCCCTTGAGCAGAGAGTAGCTAAAGAAAATGGAAGAAATGACAAGACAAAAGAGCTGAACAGAAGATTTCAAAGAGCAGCTCGAGCAGACAAAGCTAATTACTATAAAGAAATGTGCAAAGACTTGGAGTTAGAAAACCAAAAGGGAAGAACACACTTGACATTTCTCAAGCTGAAAGAACTGAGGAAAATATAAGCCTTGAGTTGCAGTATTGAAAGGTTCTGTGAGCAAAATATTGAATGAAGTAGGAAACTTCAAAAGAAGATGGAAGAAATACACAGAGTCACTATACCAAAAAGAACTAGTTGATGTTCATCCATTTCAGGAGGTGGCATATGATCAAGAACCAGTGGTATTGAAAGAAGGAGTCGAAGCTCTGAAGGAATTGGCAGAGAACAAGGCTCCAGGAATTGACAGAATGCCCATTGAGATGTTTCAACGTATGGATGCACCGTGGAGGCACTCACTTGGTTATGCCAAGAGATTTGGAAGAAAGCTACCTGGTCAACTGACTGGAAGAGATCCATGTTTGTACCCATTCCAAAAAAAGGTTATCCCACAGAATGTGGAAATTATTGAACAATATCATTAATATCACATGGAAGTAAAATGTTACTGAAGATAGTACAAAAACAGTTGCAGCATTATATTTACAGAGAGCTTCCAGAAACGCAAGCTGGATTCAGAAGAGGACATGAAATGGGGGATATCATTGCGGATGTCAGATGGATCTTAGCTGAAAGCAAAGAATTCCAGAAAGATGTTTACTTACATTCTATTGACTATGCAAAAAATTCAATAGGGTTGATCATAACAAATTTTAGATAACATTGAGAAGAATTGGAATTCCAGAACACTTGATTGTACTCATGAAGAACCTGTATATAGGCTGTCATTCGAACAGAACAAGGGGATATTGCATGGTTCAAAATCAAGAAGGGAATGCATCAAGGTTGTATCCTTTCACTATACTTACTCAACTTGTATGCTGAGCAAATAATCTGAGAAGCTGGACTATATGAAGAAGAACATGCCATCGGGACTGGAGGAAGACTCAATAACAACCTATGATATTCAGATGACACAACTTTGCTTGCTGAAAGTGGAGATGACTTGAAGCACTTACTGATGAAGATTAAAGATTACAGTCTGGATTACACCTCAATATAAGGAAATGTAAAGTAGAGGGTCAGCAAAAAAGGGGAAGACCCTCAACAAGATGAGTTGACACTGTGGCTGCAAGGATGGGCTCAAGGATAGGAAAGATTTGAGGATGGCACAATACTAGGCATGGGGTTGCTGTGAGTGAGAGCTGACTCAACGGCACCTGACAGCAACAACACATCATTTTAATAAGATCTCTTAAGTTTTGTTTATAAACAAAACAAAAACAATCCCATTGCCATCAAGTCAATTCCAACTCATAATGACCTAACAGGACAGAGTAGAACTGTCCTACAAGATTTCCAAGGCTGTAAATCTTTACAGAAGCAGACTGCCTTGTCTTTCTCCAACAGAGTGGCTAGTGATTTCAAATTGCTGACCTTCTGGTTAACAGCCAAATTCCTTAACAACTGTGCCACTCCAAAAACTAAAGTTAAACTCACTGCCACTGAGTCAATTCCAACTCATAGTGACCCTTTTTGGATTTCCAAGGTGGTAAATCTATATGGAAATAGATTGTGCAGTCTTCCTTCCATGGATTGGCTGGTGGATTTGAACCACCAACCTTCTGGGTAGCAGTTAAATGCCTTACTCAAATGCCATGAAAGCTCCTTTCATTGTGCCACTAGTGCTCCTTTACTACTATACCAAACAAACAAACAAAAAACTCACTACAATAGAGTTGATTGCAACTCATAGCAACTTCCATTGGGTTTCTTGGGTTTCTAAGGCTGTAAATCTTTACAGAAGCAGACTGCTTCAACTTTCTTCCACAGAGCAGCTGTTGGGTTCAAACCACTGACAATTTGGTTAGCAGACAAATGCCTTAACAACTGCACACCACCACCAGAGCTCCTTTTTACTACTATTGTTGTTATTAGGTGTTGTTTAGTCGGACCCAACTCATAGTGACCCCTCCTTGGGTTTCCGAGGCAATATCACTACAGAACTAGATTGCCCAACCTTCCTTCCAAGGAGTGGCTGGTGTTTTACTACTGTAGGATCCCAAAATATGATGAATATATGAGAGCAATAAAAAGAAGAATGAGTAATTGTTAAGGAATGTAAATCTTTCTTGTAACAATAATAACCCAATAATCTAGAGAGAATCTAAAAGCAGGAAACTATAAAACCATTTGTTTCCATTCTTGGATCTGGGTCCCAGGGTTTAAAACATGCTTATTAAATAAAAAATTAAAAAAAAAAAAAAAAATCCTGCCCTCCTTCAGTTTATTTAATGCTCTTCAATTTATTTTCATCAGTGTTCCTTACTTGAGCATCACCCCCGGTTTTCACATATCTCCTTTCTGCGGGCCTTCATGAAACATATATCATACTTGGCAGTGAAAGTCAAGTGATGTATCCAGTATTGGACTGGTGTTGAGCAGAACACTTGTCCTTCACAATTAAAAGTGCTCAACAACTTGCATGACTATAAAATATGAAATAAATACCCACAAGGATTGCTACCTACAGTAGCTATAGAGAATTTTCTGGGTTTATGTGGCATCACAGAAGGAATCTACTGGTCATTAGCAGTGGTACTTTTTAAAATGATGTCACTAGTTATTCTGCAGATATGTGGACTTTTCACCATCCTGGTCAGATAAAATAAATAAATAAATAAACTCACTGCCGTTGAGTCAGATTTGACTTATAGCGACCTCTCCTTGGATTTCCGAGGTGGTATCACTATGGAAGTCAATTGCCCAACCTTCTTTCCAAGGAGTGGCTGGTGGGTTTGGACCACCAGACTTCTGGTTAGCAGTCAAATGCTTTAGCCACCATACCACCAGAGCTTCTATCCTGGGCATATAGAGCCTGTAAAATGCCTTAGTGCTTCAGCCATTGCTTACAGTGTGAGTGTTAAATTCTTAGCTACCTGTAGCTGTTCTGGAAAATGTGAATTGCATGAGTTAGGAACCCAAATTATATTCATTTAAACAAAAAGAGCAGGTATAGGCCTTTGTAATTAAAAATCTCAAGCATGGCTAGATCCAGAGGCTTGAATAATGTCAACAAGAGTCAGGAATCTGTTTCTGTCTTTCAATTTACTTGTCTCCACAGTGGTTTCCTTCTCAGGCTTGCGTGCCCTTACTGTAGTGAGTCAGACACCAGCAGCTCCACACTGGTATTGAACATGTTTCACAACCCCAGTGAGGAAAGAACTCTTTTAGAACAGCTCCACCTAAGTCCTGTCATTCACTCTCTTGGAGGAATTTTGTGAATGAAATACCTTGGCTGAGAAAATGTGAAATTTTGGACTGGTATGCTTGGTACCTGTGAGAACCAGCACAACACCATGGCACATCAGACAGCCTGAAAGTGGAAAAGGGGAGATTAATTAGGTTGGGATTTTTGATGTTGTTGTTACGTGCCATTGAGTCAGACCCAATTCATAGTGACTCTTCCTTGAGTTTCTGAGGTGGTATCCCTACAGAAGTAGATTGCCCAACCTTCCTTCCAAGGAGTGGCTGGTGGGTTTAAACTCACTGCCACTGAGGGATACCACCTCAGAAACTCAAGGAAGAGTCACTATGAATTGGGTTACAGAAGTAGATTGCCCAACCTTCCTTCTAAGGAGTGGCTGGTGGGTTTGAACCACCAGTCTTCTGGTTAGCAGTCAAGTGCTACTAAAAATAGGAATGCCTGGCAGAAACAAACAAAAAAAATAGCTGTCTGCTACAAACATAAATTCTTAAACTGTGGTCTCAAGTCCTATTTCATATGACCAAGTTTGTATCAATAGTTTCTAAAAAGAAAATCCAAAGAAACAAGAATAAGAACACTATTGAAAACAGTGGTGTTCTAAGGCTGCAGCTAGTTATTAAAATTAGATTTCAATGAGAGTGAATTTCATCATGGCAAAAAGTAGTTGTAATAGGTAGAATCAATACCTCCGTTCCCCAAAGATATCTATCATTAGCCCCCAGAATTTGTGAATGTGTTACCTTATATGGCAAAAGGAACTCTTCAGGTGTGATTAAGGCTAAGAAACTTGAGAAGGGGAGACTCTCCTTAATTATTCAGGTGAATACAATATAATCACATGAGTCCTTAAAAGCAGAGAGCATTCCTAAGCTATGGTCAGAGGTCAATGTGAATATGAAGAAAGTTTAGAGACATGATATTACTGGCTTTGAAGATGGAGAAAAGGAGCCACAAGAAAGTGGACAGCCTCTAGAAATTAGATAAAGCATGGATTCTCCCACAGAGCTTCCAGAAGGTCTGGAACACCATAACTCCAAAATCTGTTAACACCATAATTTAGTCCATGTTAGACCATGGCTTTGGACTGGTTCATTCTGATTCAACCCCTTGCTGAGAATTTGCACTCCACCCCACATATCCTGAATCAGAATCTACATTTTACCAAGATCCCCTGGTGATTCTTATACAGCCCTGTTGTTAAGGGCCTTCAAGTTGACTCTAACTCATAGAGACCCTATGAGTCTCTATGACTGAACAAAACACCGTGCAGTCCTGTGCCATCCTCACAATCCTTGCTATACTTGAGCACCCATCATTGCAGCCACTGTGACAATTCATCTCCTTAAGGGTCTTCCCCATTTTCACTGACCCTCTGCTTTACCAAGCACAATATCCTTCTTCGGGGAATAGTCTCTTCTAACAATATGACCAAAGTAGGTCAGACGAAGTCTGGCCATTCTGGTTTCTAAGGAGCAGTCTGGCTGCCCTTCTTCCAGACTCCTGTCAGTCAATGGTACTTTCAGTATTCTCCAACACGGCAACTCAAAAGCACCAACTCTTCTTTAGTCGTCCTTATTCATTAACCAGCTTTCACATACAAATGAACGATTGAAAATACCATGACTCGGGTGAAGTTTACCAGTTTACCTTAGTCTGCAAATCACATCTTTGCTCCTTAACACTTTGAAGAGGTTTTTTTTTTTTTTTCCTAACTTTATTGTGATTTGAGTGAAACTTTACAAAGCATTTTATATTCAATAGTTAGTACCCATTTTATTTTGTGTTTAAGTGGGTCTTTTGCAGTAGATTTGCCTAGTGCAGTATGAAGTCTGATTTCTTAAATGTTGCTTCCATGGGTTTGATTGTGGATCCATGTAAAATGAAATCCCTGACAACTTCAATCTTTTCTGCATTTATTATGATGTTACTTATTGGTCCCATTGTGAGAATTTTTTTCTTTATGTTGAGGTGTAATCCATACTGAAGGCTATAGTCTTTGATCTTCATCAATAAGTTTCACTTTTAGCAAGCAAGGTTGTGTCATCTGCATATTACAGGTTAATGAGTCTTCCTCCCATGTTGATGTTGTGTCTTCTTCATACAGTTGAGCTTGCCAGATGATATGCTCAACAGAGATTAAATAAATATGGTGAAAGGACACAACCCTGAGGCACACCCTTCCTGATTTTAAATGGTGCAGTATCCCCTTGTTCTGTTCAAATGACAGTCTCTTGATCTATGTACAGGCTCCTCATGAGCACAATTAATTATTCAAGAATTCCCATTCTTTGAAATGTTATCCATAATTTGCTATTATTGACACAGTTGAAAGCCTTTGCACAGTCAATAAAACAGAGGTAAACATCTTTCTGATATACTTTGATTTCAGCCAAGATCCATCTGACATAACCAATCATATCCCTCATTCCACATCTTCTTCTAAATCCAGTTTGCATTTCTGAAAGTTCCCTGTCCATATACTGCTGCAACCATTTATTAATTATCTTCAGCAAGATTTTACTTGTGTTTGATATTAATGATATTGTTGGATAATTTCCGTATTCTATGGGATCACTTTTTCTGTGGGATCATCTTTCTTTGGAATGGGCACAAATATGGATCTATTCCAGTTAGTTGGTCAGGTAGCTCTCTTCCAAATTTTATTAAGATAAATAAGTAAATGCCTTCAGCACTGCATCAGTTTCTTGAAACACCTCAATGGGCATTCCACCAATTCCTGGAGCTTGTTTCTTGCCAATTCCCTCTGCAGTTTGGACTTCTTCCTTCAAGACAAGTGGTTCTTGATCTTATGCTACCTCCTGAAATAGCTCAACATCAATAAATTCTTTTTGGTACAGTGACTGTGTGTATTCTTTCTATCTTCTTTTGATGCTTCCTGCATCATTCAATATTTTACACATACAATCCTTCAATATTGCAACTCTAGGGTTGAATTTTTTCTTCAGTTCTTTCAGCTTGAGAAATGCTGAGCATGTTCTTCCCTTTTGGCTTCCCTTTAGGCTTCAGGT
>NW_006921772.1:1148429-1148967 GCF_000298275.1 Orycteropus afer afer
AGAAGAATGTCTCTCTTCCCAGGATGTCCCTGGATATCCTGGAAGCAGGCCACACCCCTAGGGAAACTCCCCTTCAACAAATTGGCCACTCAGAACACAGTCATCTGATCCCATCATGGGAACAACCACACAGAACCAGGGTCCAGCCAAGTTGACACACAACTCCAACTATCACAGTCCACCCCTTGTCAACTTGGCAGTTGTACACATCTTAACCATATACAATCTCTAAATTAGGACAATTATAGAGTCATATTTGTGGCTAACATGATACGCTAACACACATACAACCAAAATGCATTAACCTTATTTACATTTCACAGTTCACAACAGAAGGAAACAAAAATATTTGATGCACATATACAACGAAAAAATATAACAATCACAGTCCTCATTTCTGCAGCTGGTCATGAGGTCGTAGCTGATATTCAGAACTACCTTCTTCCACTACCCATTCTGTATTTCCCTTGCCTTCAGCAAGCACCTCAGCTGGTCATGGTTCTTTGCCTGGTGGGGTGACCCAAACCTTCATTCCTGA
>NW_006921772.1:1168670-1199038 GCF_000298275.1 Orycteropus afer afer
AAAGAGGAAATGGAGAAACTCAATACTTTCAGCCAAAACAAGACCAGGAGCTGACTGTGGAATAGACCATCAGTTGTTCATATGCAAGTTCAAGTTGAAGCTGGAGAAAATTAAAACAAGTCTACAAAAGCCAAATATATATATATACATATATATATATGACTTTGATTATATCCCACCTGAATTTAGAGACCATTTGGAGAATAGATTTGGCACATTGAACACCATTGACAGAAAACCAGATGAATTGTGGGATGACAATAAGAACATCATCCATGAAGAAAGCAAAAGGTCATTAAAAAGACAGGAAAGGAAGAAAAGATGCAAACGGATGTCAGAAGAGACTCTGAACCTTGTCCTTATACAGAAAGTAGCTAAAGCAAATGGAAGAAATGACAAAATAAAAGAGCTGAACAGATTTCAAAGAGCAGCTCGAGAAGACAAAGTCAATTATGATAATGAAATGTGCAAAGACCTGGAGTGAGAAAACCAAAAGGGAAGAACACACTCAGCATTTCTCAAGCTGAAAAAAAAAAAAAAAAAAACTGAAGAAAAAGTTAAGCCCTGAGCTACAATACTGAAACATTCTATAGGTAAAATATTGAATGATGCAGGAAGCATCAAAAGAAGATGGAAGGAATACAGAGGTACTGTAGCAAAAATAATTGGTTGATGTTCATCCATTTCAGGATGTAGCATATGATTAAGAACCAAAGACGTCAAAGCTGCACTGAGGGAATTGGTGAAAAACAAGGCTCTAGGAATTGACAGAAAACACATTGAGATGTTTCAACAAATGAATGCCACACTGGAGGCACTTACTAATGTATGCCAAGAAATTTGGAAGACAGCTACCTGGTCAACTGACTGGAAGAGATCCATATTTACACCCATTCCAAAGAAAAGTGATCCCACAGAGTGTGGAAATCATTGAACAATATCATTAATATCACATGCAAGTAAAATCTTGCTAAAGATAATTCAAACATGGTTGCAACAGTATATTGGCAGGGACTGTCAGAAATTCAAGCTGGATTCAGAAGAGGAAAAGGAAAAAGTGATATCATTGCTGATGTCAGATGGATCTTAGTTGAAAGTAAATAATACCAGAAAGATGTTTACTTGTGTTTTACTGATTATGCAAAAACATTTGACTGTGTGGATCATAACACATTATGGATAACATTGAGAATGGGAATTCCAGAACACTTGATTGTGCTCATCAGGAACCTATACATAGACCAGGAGGCTGTCGTTCAAACAGAAGAAGGGAATACTACATGGTTTAAAATCAAGAAGGGTGTGTGGCAATGTTGTATTCTTTAACCATACTTGTTCAACCTGTATGCTGAGCAAATAATCTGAGAAGCTGGACTATATGAAGAAGAACATTGCACCCAGATTGGAGGAAGACTCATTTACAACCTATGATATGTAGACAACACAACCTTGCTTGCTGAAAATGATGACATGAAGCATTTACTGATGAAAGTTAAAGACTACTATCTGCAGTATGGATTACACCTCAACATAAAGAAAATAAAAATCCTCACAACTGGACTAATAAGCAGTACAGTGATAAATGGAGAAAAGATCAAAGTTGTCAAAGATTTCATATTACTTGGATCCACAGTCAACACCTGTGGAAGCAGCAATAAAGAAATCAGCCATTGTATTGCACTGGGAAAATCTGCTGCAAATGACCTCTTTACAGTGTTAAAGAGCTAAGGTGCCACTTTGAAGACTAAGGTGCACCTAATCCAAGCCATGATATTTTCAATTGCCTCATATGCATGTGAAAGCCAGACAACGAATAAGAAGACTGAAGAAGAGTTGATGCTTTGGGTTGTGTTGGCAAATAATACCAAAAGTACCATAGAATGCCAGAAGGACTAACAAATCTGTCCTGGAAGAACTGCAGCTGGAATGCTCCTTGGAAGAGAGAATGACCAGACTTCATCTCACTTACTTTGGTCATGTTGTCAGAAGGGACCATTCCATGGTGAAGGATATCAGGATTGGTAAAGTGGAGGGTCAGTGACAAAGAGTAAGACCCTCAAAGGGACAGATTTATACAGTGGCTACAATGATGGTCTGTGGTATAGCAAGTGAGGATGGCACATGATTGGACAGTGTTTTGTTCTGTTGTACATGGGGTACATGGGGTACAACATGTCTGACTATGAGTCAGAGCCCACTTGATAGCATCTAACAACAACAAGAAGTGGATTCCTAGAAACTTTTTATATAAATATATATATATATATATTTCATATAAATAGTAAATACAAAAGTTCAACACAAAAATGAGTGGCAGATTTTTATACTGACTTCCTAATTACAAAGAACTCACGTCTAGGTAAAATTCACAACAGTGCTCCACCTTTCTCAGATGTTTTGGCTAATGTATCCATCTTTATTAGCAATTGATTGGTGTAGAATAATGCAATATAAAAGGAAAATTCCAGCTGCGCTTCTAAGTGGTCTGGCATGGAATATGGAAATTCATATAACAATACATTTTCAATATTGAACTAGTAAATGTCCAGAGATGAATAAAATGCAAGAGTTTCAATAGTTGTAGTAGCACAACTCCCCAATCATCCCTACTGTTTTCCTGCAGCAATAAACATGGTGATTTCTTTTCCCATGAGGGAGTCATAAGAAAGGTGGTATCCAGTAGTGAATGGTTGACCACTGAGTGTCCAGATCACAGTATTTCACATGACCCCATACACAGGCTAATAGCAGTGTTCTGCCAAAGTATAATCCATGGGGAATAGGCCTTTGAGGTTGTTTAAAAGTGGCAGACTGTGAGAGAGAAGCATATTTCCTTTCTCGGAGCCTAATTTAGCTGGAAAATGAAGATAGGCAGAATGTGAGTTTCCGGTTGCCTAATGCATTTTGTATAATTTTATTAGACATAAAAAAAAACTTGCTCTGAATGACTTACATTAGCCAACTGAGATATTTATTTTTATGTAAAATGTGACCTTCCAGCTATATATAACACCTCATCCAATAAGAACACAAAATAGCTGCCAAAGATCCCCCATCACAATCAGTCCAACCATTGGACCCTAGAAAAGAAATTGTTTTCTTTAACTTCACAAGGTATACATTGGGTTCCACAATATTGCTAAGATGTCAAGAAACATTTCTGGAACACTCATTATGTTCCATGGAACTATGTGAAGCATTGAAGATATGAAGCCACAAAACATACTGTCTATCCCCAAAAAGGAGCTCTGGTAGTGTAGTGCCTAAGTTACTTGACTGCTAACCAGAAGGCTGGCGGTTCAAACCCACCAGCCACTCCTTGGAAGGAAGGTTGGGCAATCTACTTCCCTAGTGATACCGCGTCGGAAACCCAAGGAGGTGTCGCTATGAGTCAGGTCCAACTCGACAGCACATAACAACAACAACAAATCCCCAAAAAGTTTATGTGGGGAAGAGAGTAGATATATAGACAGGCAAGTACTAATAACATTCCAGTGTGTTCTGATGACTAAAGAGAAGCTGCAAGGTAAATCTACTGCTGTTACATAACTTGGCGAACTCCTCATGACTCTAGAGATATTACTACTTAATTGGGGTTCAAATGGACCCATTCTCAACCCTCTCCTATAAACTGACCATAAACTCAAAACTCACTGCCATTGAGTAGACTCTGGCTCATAGCGACCCCCTTTGGGTTTCCAAGGTGGTAAATTTTTACAGAAGTAGATTGCCTAGTCTTCCTTCCACAGAGTGGCTGGTGGGTTTGAACTGTCAACTTTCTGCTTAGTGGTCAAATGCTTTAGGCACTACACCACCAGAGCTCCTTTAAACTGACCATAGGAAAACTAAAAAGCATGTATCATACTTTTCCTCCGCACCACAAGTTGGTGTGCTCTATAATTTATATGTATTTATTGACAGGTATATAGAGATAGACAATGATGATAGATAGATAGAGAGTTGATAGATAGAGGAAATTTTTTTCTTCTAGCTCCACAGTGGAGATGATAAAGTACAGTAAACGTGGGGAAGGTGCAAAGAGTTAATGCTCCAATTGCCTATCTTTTGACTTCTTTTATACTCTTTACCTACTTTTTCTTAAAAAGCCCTTTTCCCCCTTATTTTAAGCCCATTTATCCCCTGTCATCACTATCAAAAAATGTTTTGTCAGGAAACAATACCAAGCGAGGAAATGCCACTCACCTGAGGCAGTGTCTTCAGGATATTTGTCCTGGAGTCTTCCTTTAAAACTTAAAATGTGTGTCCTCGTGAATAGTATATAACTGTGGGTTGTATAGCTGTTTTCCTGTTATCTTGTCTGAGGACAAATCCCTGGGTTTAGGGGGGAAAAAGGAAATTGTATGTTATAATTTACTTATTTTATTGTAGTGTTTAGAGGTATATCAAAGAAATTTTGAACTTTAAGGATTCTAGAAAGCCAAGGGCTTCTGCACTTACAGAAATCACACTGGCTTCTCTGATGACAGCCTGACTTCAGGTCTTTATTTTGAGTCAATCCTTTTGATGATAAAAAGGTGTTCACTGGAGATGTCATATTCAAGACATCCAGATTGCTTGAGAGGAAACTCTTCACTTTCTGTGTAGATTTTTTGAACACCTAGAAATTTCTGCTATAGTTTCTACTCTTCTTCTGAGCTCTACATTGAAACTCTACATGTTTCAATGAGACTTACTGAAGTTTACTATGTATTGCATAACCAGATTTACATCTAACCATTGAAGAATCCCTTCAGATTGCCTCCACACCATGCCGCCTTGTTATTAATATGAGGTAGTCTCTTAAATGTAAACATTTCAGCCACATTCCCCATGTAGCCCTCATCAATATCCAGCCATATCATTAAAACCTAAGTTATCCAATGTTCTTTCTAATATACTATCATAATAGCTAAGAAATCCTGGTGGTGCAGTGGTTAAATACTCAGATGCTAATGGAAATGTCAGAGGTTAGAACCCACCAACCCCTCCATGGGAGTAAGAGGTGGTGATCTGCTTCTGTAAAGATTATAGCCACAGAAACCCTATGGAGGAGTTCTACTTTGTCCTGTTGTTAAGTGCCATTGAGTTGGCTCCAACTCTAGTGACCCTGTGTACAACAAAATTAAGTACTGCCTGGTCCTGCACCATCCTCACAATCATTGCTATGCTTGAGCCTACTGGTGCAGCTACTGTGTCACTTTATCTCATTGAGGGTCTTAACCTTTTTCCCTGACCCACTACTTTATCTTGTATGATCACCAAAAGTCAGAATCGAATCTACAGCAATGGGTTTTTATCTCAACAGATAGTCATGTTTGCTTAACAGCAGAAAGAATGTTCTGTTTTACATGTGAGTTTTTAGAAACAGCACGATGCAAGGACAAGATCAGTGGTGTTGGAAACAAATAGATATGAATTTGAATCCCAGCTCAATATTTACTAGCTGTGACTTGGGGCAATTCTGCAAAAGCAAATATTATGGTCCCCCTTTCATAGAGCAAAAGACTAAAGACCAAATATTTGATGTAATTTGCCCTCAGTCATATAAGTAATAATGACCCAGAGATACTTTGAACATAGGCACCACTTTACCATGTTTCTTTCAAAACTGGATCTTCACCTCACAGAGGTTTGAATATTCCATTTGTTCACTGTTAGATATGTAGAGATAATACTTGATTTGGGTGAAGAGAAGGGCAATGTACCAAATGTAAGTGATCAACATGGTGGCATTGAGGAAGAGGAAGACATCGAGAGGTACATGGGAGGTACAGACAACAAAGATGAACCCTTTTGCACATACAGTACTGATTTGTCAGTGAAGGCAAATACGGGTTTATAGTTGGATAGATTGGTAGACAGGCTGAACTATCAGGTAGGTCCGTGAAGCGGAGAGTGTACCCAACACCATGCATAGGGTTGGCAGACAATGGTCCTATAAGTGTATTTGTATGATCTGTAAGAATTCCCAGATGTATAGCAGAGCTGACAAGGGACAAGGTTGTAGTCACTTCTTGGTCACAGCCAGCTACCCAGATGAAGCGAGTAGTTGAACCTGTGGGCTCAAGACCATAGTCACAGGGGGCATCGAGCTCAATTGGCTTAACATACTACATAAAACATTGTTCCACCTCCTACTTTTGCAAGTAGTGGTTGGAATCTTAAAAGCTTACAAGCAGCCATCTAGATGCAACAATGGGTCTCTCCTCATCCAGAGCAAAGAAGAATGAAGAAAACCAAAGATTCATGGAAAGAATTAGTCCTAGTGACTGGTACACCATGCGATCCTCAGCCTATATGACTATGAGACCAGAAGAATTAGATGGTGCCCAGTTACCACTGTCAACCACTTGGAGAGGAATCTATGTAGGACAGCCAGGATAGAGAGGGAGAACAATGTGGAACAAAACTCAAAATCATTTGGGAAAAAAAGGGGAGGGGACCAGGTTTGCTGGTCTGATAGAGCCTGGTGGTACCCCTGAAACTATGGCCCCTAGCTACACTTCAGGTCCGGAATGGAACCCATACTTGTGGCTTCCAGCCAAACAAAAGACAGGCATATGAGTTGAACATTTACCTGAGACAGATACACTATTTGGAGAGAATAATCATGGGAGAAAGAAGGGCTGTCTATGCACAGGGAGACAGCTCAGGGGGCAGGAGTGCATGGAGGGATGGACATACGGGAGAGGTAACTATCAGGAGGAAGTGGGAAGGGAGATGCTGCATTGGGGTAAATTGTAGTCAATATCATGAGACAAAGTGTATATGAGCTGCTGTATGGAAAGTGAATTTGCTCTGTAAATTTTCACTCAAATTACAATTAAAAAACAAAAACAAAAAGAATATTCTACTTGTTCAGATTAACAGCTAACCTACATTTACTTCTTTACTTTTGGCCACATTAAGAATGAAATAGTTCTACAAGTTGGGGCCTCCATGACCACAAAAGAGACAGAAAACATCCTGAGTACCCTGGAAAAGAGATTTTCAGGTTCAGTTCTACACTGACTGCTGCTTTCTATTAGAAATGTGAGATTAGATTTTTAAACCCAGCTGCAGTTTGTGTGGTTAAATCTGATGTGAAGATTAAGTCTATTTGGAGAATTTAAAAACACACGAAAAAACTTTAGACTCTCTGAAGATAAAAAGGAAAGAAACTTAGAAGAATTTTCTCCTAGATATCCCTGTAGATCTTAGGGGTAGTTAACAAAAATGAGTCTTTTAGATTGGGATCTACTCCTCAATTCCTGAGATAAAACCAGATGAACTGCCTGAGGACTACACAGTTATTCCAAACAGTGGTTCACTCATAATAAGACGTGTGCTGGAGGGCAGTGTGGATTAATACACTTGGCAGGAGTCATCCTTCTTGATTCTTTAACTCACAAGTAGAGGTAAATGGAAAAACAATCAAAACAAATTTGAGGGGAATATACCTACATCGAATAATTTAAATCTGTTTTGACCTATGCTTTCTGGTATGTTTTTATGTAAGTGGATAGTGATGGGGAAGGTCATAAAGATTAAAATAATGGGGGGGGGGAGGGCAGAGGAGTTAAGAATTACTATAACTTGAAAAATGTTCCCGGACCTAAATAACTGATTCTTGGAAGTTAAAGTGAACAAAACAAAAAGTAAGAGAGAGAATTGTTTGAATGATAGTGAATGTCATAGAAGAAGCAAGTTTCACTTTTTTTTTTAAATCTAGAAAGTAGACTGGATATTTATCATTAGAGAAACTCACATTCTTTCTTAATAAAGCTTGCCTCACAGAGCCACAAATGGAAAGTTCTATACTGTCCAACCTGACCAGAACAGGTCTACAACCTCTTTTCTGAAACTCAGGGGACTAATATGTTTGAGAAGAAGACATTTTCAGACTTGAAAGGTAGCCCTAATAGAGTTTGAGGCAGCACCCTATACTCAAATACATCAATATTTATACTGAGTGGAATGTATAAATACTCTAAATAGCCTCTCCTTAGTTCAGGCCAAGTTTTACTGCCAAGTGAATTCAGATCAGGTCAGGTCAGATTTTGCCACTAGAGGAGCTATGAAAAATTCATTTTTTAGAGCTTTTAGTGTTTTAGAAATAGAACTATGGGACCATGAACCTGTACAAATGGAAACCTTTACTTGAACAGACTGCAAAACACCAACATCAGTTGATTTACGGGGAGGTGGGGAACTTTAATTTGGAGAGTGAGCTTGGAAACAGTAAATAGACTATAACAATCATAGCTAACATTTCTTAAGCAATTGCTGTGTCAGGCACAATTCTAAGAGCTCAATGTGAATTAATTCATTTAAGCTTCTTTCAACTCTATGAAGTACTGTTTTGAGGTATTTATAGGCCTATTAACGGAAAAACAGAAAGTTTAAATCTCTGCATACATGCAGTGAATGGGCCCAAGATTTAATGCAGATTGACACCTTCCCTGAGTATTAATGATATAATTGATATTCTACACAAGGAAAACACTTCTTATATATGCTTGTAGTCACATCTCTCTTGACTGTAGGAAATTAAAATACATACTTTATATTTTAAAACTACTGCAATATTTTTCAAGATGCCTTACTTTCATCGTGGAATGTCCTTTTTATCTGAGAACATCCGTAATTTTTTATCTTCAAACTAAGCCAATTAATGGGTTTTTGATATTTACAAGCTCAATTGGAATAACATAAGAAGAATTGAGTATTTACATTTTTCCTGAAGGATAGAGACAGGTTCATAGTCACAGTCTGATCCCCAAGGCCTCACTTAGAGACTGGCATGTAGTAGGCATTTTTTTTTTTTTAAATTAATAAATGAGTCCAAATCTCCAAAGCCTCCCAAAAATGAATGAGTTCTGCTCAAAAATGTCAATTTGTACCATTCCATTTTATACTTTTAATATTGATTCACTGAATTAATTCAATGAATTGAATTAATATTGATACTACTTCATTAGAACTTATGAGATAAAACTTCTAGGTTGACTTGTTTTTGTAGAAAAAGAATAGCACTGATTTGGAGGAAGGGACAGTTAACAATTTTCGATCTGGTGGAATATACTATTTTAGCTAGTCTCTATTGACTCCTGCTTCTACTGAGATGTATACATATATATAGTGTGCACGTGCACATGCAATATGGAGCAAATCCAGATAGGATCAGTTCTTACGCAAGCAGCACTCGAGAAATGATG
The DNA here is from genome assembly GCF_000298275.1 of Orycteropus afer afer. NCBI lineage: Eukaryota > Metazoa > Chordata > Mammalia > Tubulidentata > Orycteropodidae > Orycteropus > Orycteropus afer. The sequence goes on from NW_006921772.1 coordinate 1,177,868, forward strand.
CTGGTACTTACCAGTTTTACTACTTTAGATACTTGACTGCTGTAGTCAAGTACTTCCATCTAGTTCCCATGTCTATCTCTAACAATATCTGAAAGACTCTTTGACTCAGAATTTCATAAAGATGAAAGGATTAGGAAAGTCTAAAACCATCCTATATATAGTTTTCTAAAATTACCTTGCACACACAATGTAGTTCTAATGTTAATTTTCCATTTCTATTCATTAAAAAATGTATGGATGAGAAAAATAAGCCCTCCTTGGTCCTGTCCATCATATTTTGGATCATTGCCAAGGTTCTACAGGACTCAAGTGTCCTCGCCTGTGTCTCTCATTATCTAAGTTTCAGACTGCAAATGCTGGTCACTCTCTTATATACCAGGACTTCTACACTAAAAGCATAGAATTCTCTGCTTCTCCATATGCATTTCTTCAAAGTTTTCACACAGAGTCTAAACACAAAATCTTCTTTACTGAAGTTCTATAGTAGTTTTCACTTTGCTGCTGACAGGACAATGCTGAGACTTCAGAGACACTCTTTTCTAAAGCATCCTCCACACAATTGCCCAATGACTACTCATTCTTGTACTTGCTCTCTTTACTATGCTATCTTACTAGATCTTGCCTTTCCTCTCTTCTCTCTCTCTTCCTTTCTGCATCTATCTGTTCTGTACTGCAGTGGCCTTTGGTTAGCAGCCTAATGCCTTAATCACTATACCACCAGAGCACTTTCACTACAGTGGCAAGATGGGCTCTTTTGACAGGAAGAGAATAACTTTCAGCTGGAATAAGATGAGATAAAGAATTCCTGTTGAATCCAAAAAGCAAACTTACTGCTGTGGAGTTGGATCCCACTTATTGCAGCTCTCCTTGGGTTTCCAAGGCGGTATCACTATGGAAATAGATTGCCCAAACTTCCTTCTGAGGAGTGGCTGGTGGGTTTGAATCTCCAGCATTCTGGTCAGCAGTCACATGCCTTAGGCACTATGCCACCAGAGCTCCCTTCTTGTTGAATAGCATCCACTTACTTAAATATGTCTATACTTACTTCCTATTTCACATTTTCTCTATATATATTCTTGGACCACACAGATACCTGCATTCTTATACTATCTTTGAAAGTGAGCTAAAATTCTGAGGATATAATACGTCTTATTGACTTTCCAAAAATTTCTCATACCACTTGTTAATACAGAACCAATTTTGGGAGTCATATTTCTTTTTTCAATTTTAATTAAAATTTTTACTTGCCTACATTCTTATTTCCTTTGGCCCTATTTTTGGAGATTTATGCTCTTTTGAAAATACGTAATTTTGTAGTATATCATCAGTAGATTCTTAACTTCCCAGGAATAAAAAAAAAAAAAAAAAACTAAAGAAGGATTGACCAAGTTATTTCCACCCATCATCGGCTCTTTTTTTTTTTTTTTTTGTAAGAAAGGACTGACAAGCAGTTTTAAAGTGGTAGTGACATTCAAAAACACCAAATTCATTGCCATCAAGTCAATCCCAGTGCATATGTGCAGTGTAGAACCTCACTCCATGGCATTTTCAAGGCTGTGACCTTTAAGAAGCAAATCACCAGGCTTTTCTTTAAGGAGCCTGTGGGTGGGTTCAAACCACCAACGTTTTGGCTAGTAGTTTAGCACTTAACCATTTATGTCAGCCAGAGACTCCTGTAGGAAATAAGTTATTCACTCCCATTCATCTACCTATTGAAGAAATCAGAGTCATAATCACCATCATTCCCTCCAGTTTAACTCAGTGATAATCTGGCATTTATCGTGTACCCACTGCTGAGCAACACAGATGTAATATAAGCTCTTAGGCCAGGTGTAGGGACCGTAAATGTAAACACGTAAATTAACAATGCAATGCATTATGCTAAGTGCCAAAATAGTTTATAACATATGCCCAAAAGTCCAAAGTCAGTAATACAATCATAGAACTCTATGTTGTTGTTTTTATTGTTGTTATGTGCCGGCGAGTCAGACCCGACTCATAGAGATGCCTCCTTGGGTTTCTGAGGTGGTATCACTGCGGAAGGAGATTGCCCAACCTTCCTTCCGAGGAGTGGATGGTGGTAAGGAAAATTTCATTATTACATGAATTAACATTTTCACTTCATAAATGAGGAAATTGATACAAAGAGGCTGATCTGGCCAGGGTTTTTGTACATTAATGTAGTGGTTGTCCTTGTGATTGTTGACCTTGTGCCCTCTCTTTGCTTCTTGCGGGAGCCACACTTCTATTCCTGTACTGTATTCATGTACTTCAATCTGGTCTTTAGACACCATTAATTTGTCCAAGAGAATTTCAGAATGTATGATTGTTTTTATTATTTTTAACATTCTGGTGATATAGGAACTATGTAGAAATGTTGACATTCCTGGTATTAAATATCACTGTGCACTAAAAAACACATGCTACAAAATATTCCTTCTCATATATTTTGATATTTTTAAAAAAAGTTTCTTCAAATGATAAATACCAAAGCGAAATTTGAATCTAAACTAATTGGATTCTGTGTTAGTTCTTTAGCTAAAATATTCATTAATTTAGTCTCCCCAATATCAGAAAGTCACAATGAATAACTTCTTAATCTTTTTCAAAACCAATAAATTTTTTTTTTTTTATTGTGATTTGGGTGAAGATTTACAGAGCAAATTCACTCTCGATACAGCAGTTCACATATACTTTGTCTCATGTCATTGACCACAGTTTACCACAATGCAACAGCTCCCCTCCAACTTCCTCCCCATGGTACCACTTCCCAGTGTCCATCCCTCCGTACTCTCCTGCCCCCTGAGCTGTCTCCCTGTGCATAAGCTGCCCTTCCTTCTCCCATGATTGTTCTCTCGAGGGCGTGTGTCTACTTGAGGTAAATGTTCAACTCACATGCCTGTACTTTGTTTGGCTGGAAACCACAGGTGTGGCTTCAATTCAAGACCTGAAGGGTAGCTAGGGGCCATAGTCTCAGTGGTTCCACCAGGCTCTATTGGACCAGCAAACCTGGTCCCAACCATCCCCCCCTTTTTTTTCTTTTTTCCCCCTCCAAATGATTTTGAGTTTTGTTCCACATTGTTCTCCCTCTCTATGCAGGATCTCCTACATCCCTTCCAAGTGGATGACATTGGTAGCCGGGCACCATCTAGTTCTTCTGGTCTCGTAGTTGTATAGGTTGCAGATCGGATGGTGTACCAGTCGTGAGGACTGATTGTTTCCATTAATTTTGGTTTTCTGCTTTCTTCTTTGCTCTTGACGAGGAGAGACCCATCGTTACATCTAGATGGCAGCTTGCTAGCTTTTAAGACCGCAGTCACTACTCACGAAAGTAGGAGGTGGAACAATGTTTTGTATAGTATGTTATGCCAATTGAGCTTGATGTCCCCTGTGACCATGGTCCCAGGCCCTCAGGATCAACTACTCAGTCGCTCTGGGTAGCTGGCTGTGACCAAGCAGTGACCACAACCTAGCCCCTTGTCAGCTGTACTATACACCTGAGGATTCTGATCATTCACATAAACTTATAGGACCATTGTCTGCCAACCCTATATATGATCCTGGATACACTCCCTCTTTCATAGACATAGCTAATCATTTAGCCTGTCCACCTATCTATCCATCCATATACCCATGTTTACCTTCACTGAGAACTCGGTACTGTATATGCAAAAGGGTTCATATTTGTTGTCTGTACTTCCCATGTACCTCTCTATGTCTTTCTCATCCTCAATGCTGTCATATTGGTCATTCACATTTGGTACGTTGCCTTTCTCTTCACCCAAATCAATATTGATCACTATCTATCTAACAGCAGTCCCTCCCCTCCCCTCCCACCCCTGGTAACCAACAAAGAAAATTTCCTTCAATAGATAAACCTTTCCTTAATTTTTACAATAGTGGACTAATACCACATTTGTCCTTTTGTGATTGACTTATTTCACTGAGCATAATGTCCTCCAAGTTCATCCACATTATGCGGTGCAAAACCAATAAATTTGATTCAAAGCAACCATCTACTTATTGTGCTAGAATTTTGATAATGGTATGGCTTTCATCAAATGTTTCCTAAATATTCAATTTTATAATTTCCTTCATTCTTTGCTACCTTCCAGACAATAATTATTAAATTTATAGGAACTCTTATTAGGAAAATGGCTACCATATAAGAATATGGTTGAAAACTGGGAGGAGTCTTTATTTATTTATTATTTATTAATTTATCTGTTCATTCATTCATTCTCTTGTTTTCCTGATTTCTTTCCACCTCTGTTAGAAAATTACTGTTATGAATTGCGTTGTTATAAATGCTTTGCAAAGAATGGAGATTCCAGAGCACTTAATTGTGCTCATGTGGAACCTGTACATAAACCAAGAGGTAGTCATTTGAACAAAACAAAAGAACATTTTATGATTTTAAATTAGGAAAGATGTGGATCAGGGTTGTATCCTTTTACCTTACTTATTTAATCTGTGTACTGAGCAAATAATGCAGGAAGCTGAGCTATATGGAGAGGAACATGGCATCAGAATTGGAAGAAGGCTCATTAATAACCTGTGATATGCAGATAACACAAACTTATTTGCTGAAAGTAAAGAGGACTTGAGGCATTTACTGATGAAGATCAAAGACAACAGCCTTCATTTAGATGGATTACATCTCAACATAAAGAAAACAAAAAACCTTCACAGCTGTAGCAACAAGCAATATCATTATAAATGGAGAAAAAATTGAAGTTGTCAACAATTTCATTTTACTTGGATCCACAGTCAATGTCCATGAAAGCAGCAGTCAAGAAATCAAATGCAAATATTGCATTGGGCAAATCTGCTGCAAGAGACCTCTTTAACGTGTTCAAAAGCAGAGCTATTACTTTAAGAACTAAGGCACACCTGACCCAAGCCATGGTATTCCCAGTCACTTCATATGTGTGCAAAAGCTGGACAAATAAGGAAGACTGAAGAAGAATTAATGCATTTGAATTGTGGTGTTGGCAAAGAATATTGAATGTAACATGGACTGCCAGAAGAATGAATAAATTTGTTTTGGAAGAAATACATTCTACTTACAGGTGAGGATGGTGACACTTTATCTCATGTACTTTTTGGCATGTTATCAGGAGGGACAAGTCCCTTGGGAGGGCCATCATTCTTCGTAAAGTAGAGGGTCAGCACTTGTCAAGAAGACTCTTGGCAAGATGGATTGACACAATGATTGCAACAAGGGCTCAAACATAGCCATAATTGTGAGGATAGCACAGGAACAGGGAGTGTTTTATTCCATTGTACATAAGGCCACTATGAGTTAAAAGCAACTTGACTGCACCTAGCAACACCAACAACAAATACTTTACAATGTTGTAAGCTTAAACAATCAGGCTTAAATATGAACATTAATGGAAAATAAATGTTTTCTGCCCACAGCCATTCTCTCTAACAGTATCCTAAATTACCTAACCAAGAAATTTGTCTCCACTCTCTATCTCCAGAGAAGGTCCTGATTGGGTTAAGCCAATTACATAATCCATCCCTGCAACTATGGACAATAATGTGATGAGCTAATGTGAGGGTATATGTTGAAATTTATGGAGGGAAAAAGCCTCCTTACTTTTCCATAGTAGATTCAGGTAAATACCCCCTTGGCACTAGATCACAAAAAGAATTACCCTGGAAAATAATGGTAGTCATTTGGTTACCACAGTGGTACCAGCCTGAGGATGAAGCTGAGGATAAAGGAAGAGCAGAAAAGGATAAAGAAAGAGCAAAAAGACCCAAAGAAGCCAAATATTTGATTACATTATTGGGGCAATAGTTCAAGTCTTGTCTGAAGCTGACCCTACCTATGGAGCTAATAAATTCTCTATTGCTTAAGATAATTAAAGTTGGATTTTCAGGTTTTTGTGACAAAAATGGTACTGATTGATACACTATTCCTGGTATTTCATATTAAAAAAAAAGTTTTGTTCACTTTGGTAGACACTATTATACTTTCATAAAAGACACTGTTCTTTCTTTTTCATAGATCCCCAATTATAAAATAATTTAAGCATGAAAGTGCTTCAAAGTATTAGTTTTTACTAGTCTGAACCATCGTAGTGATTCTACTTCCCTTGTAAAGGGCTGCTTCAGGCATGTGATGTAACTATGGACAATAAAACAGAATGTAAATTCTACTGGGATTATCATGGGAAGGTTTTCTAACTCTTTTTTATTATTATTACTGTTATTGTAATTTGGGTGAAAGTTACAGAGCAAATTCATTTTCCACATAGTGTTTCATACACATTTTATTTCATGACATTGACTATACTTCCCCACAATGTAACAACTTTCTTCCCTCTTCTTCCCCACAGTTACATCTTCCCTGTGTCCTTCCCTCCCACGCCCTCTGCCCCACCCCCATCCCCAGCTATCTCCCTGTGCAAACACTTGGTTTCCTAACTCTTAAGAAAGGGAGACAAGAGAGGACTTCCTTTTCTCTCTCAACTTTTAGACTATGTTCTGTGATGAATACAGTCATTTTTCATATAGGAGGGGGAAAGGAGAGAACCCAAGAGAAGCCAACCTGGATTCCTTGAGCCAAGAAATGAGCTAACCCTGGAATTCCCCAGATTTCATTTTATGTGTGATAATAAAGTCCCCATTGTCTTAGTTGCTGATAATCACATGTCCTGTTATTTGGAACTAACCTCCCCCTCAATTCATTTTCACAAACAATATTGATTTTTTTAGGCTAACATCAACTTTAAATAACCTTAATCGGTTGACTAAACCCAATCTGAATGCTGAAAATGGACAGATACTTTCATAATTTAGGCACACTTTGTAATCTGAAAGATCAGTTGTAATCTGAAGGTTTAATATATATTGTTTGAAGAACTGAGGAGACTAATTAATACACAATGCAGATTAAATTAGAATAATACCTATGTCTTAAACTAGAGACAAAACTGGGAACTTGGCCTACCGAAAAGTAACGTGTACCCTAAGCCTTTGTTTATCCAGGTGGTTAGAACCAGAAGAAACTGAGGAGGGTCATTTTGGAAAGTAGCCAGAACAAATGCCCACAGGTTTAAATAGTAACTCTGCTGCCAATTCCTAAGAATCCTATTATCTTAGCATTTGCTGCATCAGAAAATAGTTATGGATGGAAACAAAAATAATGTGGCCCATGGCCTGTTGTTTCATTCTTTTAAAGCCAGGATTATCCCATAAACAATTAAGAAGTGCTCAGCATATGATCCATGGATGTGTTATAACCCTTGATGATATGAAGATCCTGATGGGACAAGTGACTCAGGAATTGCCTGAATGGTCCAGAAAAACTCATAGCAACCCCACTGGGCATTCAAGCTGTATATCTTATGGAAGCAGACTGCCCACTCTTTCTTCTGTGGAGCTGCTGATGGGTTCAAACCAGCAACTGTTTGGTTAGTGGCCAAATGCCTTAACCAGTACACCACCAGAGCTCCTAAATGGTTCAGAAGATTCATTTTATTGATTGAGTTTACATGGGTGCTTGACAGGAGGTGCAGGGTGGGGTTGAAGAGGTTGAAAAGTGGCCTGTGTACTTCAGATCTGTTTCTGTAAAAGATTCTGGTGGTATCGGTCATAATAATAGAAACAAGATGTAAATATTTATTCTACTTTAAGGTGATTGGTGAACATGTTCCCAGAAAAATAACATAAAGTTGACAGTCTGTAAATGTTCATTTCTTTCCCCATTTCCTCTTTCTCCTTCTTTTTCCACGGTCTCATAACTATTAGGGAAAAGGACGATATAAAGAGGAAAAAAGTGAAATCATTATATGAAAATTCTTTAATATCTCTAATATGTATAAATATTATTTTCCTAATATAATTTTGGTGCATATATATACAACAAATTTCCAATTACATACAACAAAATTTCCTATCATCAGTGTGGAAGTATTTTGCTGAGTATTTCATCACAGTCTTCTAGATAATTTTTTTATGACTCTAAATTTCAGCACAATATGAAAATACACTCGTTGGAGAGAACAAGCATGAGAGAAAGAAGGGCTGTTTATGCACAGGGAGACAGCTCAGGGGATAGGAGTGCATGGAGGGATGGACACAGGGAAGAGGTAACTATCGGGAGGAAGTAGGAGGGGAGATGTTGCATTGTGGTAAATTGTGGTCAATGTCATGAGACAAAGTGTATGTGATCTGCTGTGTGGAAAGTGTATTTGCTCTGTAAATTTTCACCCAAATCACAATAAAAAGAAAAAAGAAAAGAAAAGAATTTCTCTACCATTAGCATTGAAAATGTTCTCAAGGAATATAAGTTATTTCACAAAGTAGGTACCTAATAGGAAAAACATCTATGAAAATTATCATTGTACTGGCTATCAGAAGATTTCCTAAATAAAGAGAAGCTTGTTTGAGTTCCCTCTTGAGGTTTGCCTCCATTACCTTTTTAATTATCTTTTGTAAGATAATTTTTAAGATGTAATTCCATCTTAAAATTACAGGAAAAAAAATCAAGCTAATAAAATGGGAATGGCATTCCACTGGGAGAAGGAATTTAAATAACCCTCTTCCACAGCTTGTCCTCAAGGACAGGGAATGTTTATGCTGCCAATTAATGTAGCAGAGACATCCCAGGCCCTTGCCCCACTCCTGTGCCAGTTGCTTAGTGATGTTATCTGACTGTGAAATTGAAAATAACAGCAGTTACACAAAATAAAATAAGAGAAAGAATTGATAAAAATGAATTTAAATACAATTGCTCATCAGGAATTGGATATAAGATTGATGAGGAGTATTTGTTTCCTGTGAGCAAAAGCAGAGTTGAAGTGGGTAAGAAAATACTAAAGTGTCCAGTAGTTCCCACTTTGCTAATTTCTTACCTGTTTCAACTCTGGTTTTTCTTCTCATGCACTTAGACCACTTTTATGGATCCTTCCCTAAAGCCTCCTGCTTTTCTCTTGGTCTCTTCCAAATCAAACCCTGTAGATTCCAACAACAAACTTTTAAATGCTCAGATGTGCCTCTAGAAAGTCCATTGAAATTAAGAACATAATTTTTGAATGAGAACTACATGAGTTTGGTGGTGAGGGATTGTGCTGGAGCATTTCGCATGACCTAATGGGGCTAGAAAAGGAACTCAAGTGGCATAGTGGGTAAGGCATTTGGCTGCTAACGAGGTCAGTGGTTCAAACCCACTAGCTGCTCTGTGCAGATGGGGGCAGATGCAGGAGAGATGGGGCAATCTACTTCCATAAAAATTTACAGCATTGGAAACTCAGTGGGGGTCCCTATGAGTCAAAATTGACTCAATGGCAGTGAGTTTGGTTTAAAGGGAATGGAAAGGAGCTCTGGTGGCACAGTGGATAAGTCATTTGAGTCTAAGTGGGGAAAAGAGACCCCAAATTCAAACAGGTTCAGTAGAGGCACTTTTATTAAGCCTTAGACTGTGAGCTTGGAGGCTATGCCATAGGTACTTCAAATACCAGACAGTCACCCATGGTGGACAGGTTTCAGTGGTGCTTCCAGACTAAGACAGACTGAGAAGAAGGAAGGGCCCCCACACTTCTTAAAGAAATGGCCAGTGAAAATCTTATGAATAGCAGTGAAACACTGTCTGATATATTACTGAAAACTTTATGAATTGCCTTGAAACATTGTCTGATATAGGCTGGAAGAAGTGTCCCTGAGGTCAGATGACTCTCTCACTGCCGACAAGTCGAATCCAACTGATAGTAACCCCTTCTTGGGATTCTGAGGCGACCCTTCCTTGGGTTTCCAAGGCAGTATCTCTGTGGAAGTACATTGTCCAGTCTTCCTTCCAAGGAGTGCCTGGTGGGTTTGAACTGCCAGCCTTCCGGTTAGCTAGCAATTAAATACCTTAGGCACTATACCACCAGAGCAGAAGGCACTCAAAATACCACTGAGGAAAAGTTGCCTCCTCAAAGTAGAGTTGACCTTAATGACATGAATGAATTAAAGCTTTTTGGACCTCCATTTGCTGATGTGGCATAACTCAAAATAGGAAGAAACAACTGCAAACATTCATTAATAATTGGAACATGGAATGTACGAAGTATGAATATAGGAAAATTGGAAGTTGTCAAAAATAAAATGGAACATGTAAAGATCAATATCCTAGGCATCAGTGAGCTGAAATGGCTATTTTAGCCATTTTGAATCAGACAACCATATGATCTACTATGCTGGGAATGACAAATTGAAAAGGAATGGTGTGGCATTCATTGTCATAAAAAATGTTTCAAGATCTGTCCTGAAGTAAAATTATGTCAATGATAGGATAATATCCACATGCCTACATGGACATTGAGTTAATACTACTATAATTCAAATCTATGCACCAACCACTGAAGCCAAAGATTAAAAAAATTAAAGATTTCTACAAACGTTTGCAGTCTGAAATTGACCAAACATGCAATCAAGATGCATTGATGATTATTGGTGACTAGACTGTGAAAGTTGGAAACAAAGAAGAATCACTGGTAGTTGAAAAATATGGCATTGGTGATAGAAATGACACAGCAGATCGCATGATAGAATTTTGCAAGACCAATGATTTATTCATTGCCAATACCTTTCTTCAACAACATAAATGGTGACTGTACATGTGGACCTTGTCAGATGGAATATGGAGAAATCAGTTCAACTACATCTGTGGAAAGAGGTTAGGTTAAAATCAATATCTTCAGTCAAAAACAAGGCCAGGAGCTGACCGTGGAACAGACCATCAATTGTTCTTATGAAAGTTCAAGCTGAAGCTGAAAAAAATTAAAACAAGTCCATGAGAGACTAAATATGACCTTGATTATATCCCACCTGAATTTAGAGAGCATCTGAAGAATAGATTTGATGCATTTAAGGCAAATGACCAAAAACCAGACAAGTTGTAGGATGATATCAAGAATATCATACATGAAGAAAGCAAAAGGTCATTAAAAACACAGGAAAAGAAGACCAAAATGGATGTCACAAGAGACTCGAAAACTTGCTCTTGAATATAGAGTAGCTAAGGCAAATGGAAGAAATGACAATTCAAAAGAGCTGAACAAAAGATTTCAAAGAGCAACTGGAGAAGACAAAGTATTATAATGAAATGTGCAAAGACCTGGAGTTAGAAAACCAAAAGGGAAGGTCAAGCTCAGCATTTCTCAAGTTGAAAGAACTGAAGGAAAAAAATCAAGCCTTGAATTGCAATACTGAAGGATTCTGTGGGCAAAATATTGATGATGGAAGCATCAAAAGAAGATGGAAGAAATACAGAGTCACTGTACCAAAAAAAAAAAAAAAATTGCCAAAAAACAAGGCTCTAGGAATTGATGGAATACCCATTGAGATGTTTCAACAAACAGAAGCCACACTGGAGGTACTTACTCATCTATGCTGACTAATCTGGAAGACATCCACCTGGCCAACAAACTAGAAGAGATCCATATTTGTATCCATTCCAAAGAAAGGTGATCCAACAGAATGTGGAAATTATCAAACAACATCCTTAATATCATCTGCAAGTAAAATCTTGCTGAAGATAATTCAAAAATGGTTGCAGCAGTATATTGACAGGGAACTTCCAGAAATGCAAGCTGAATTCAGAAGAGGACATGGAATGAGGAATATCACTGCTGGTGTCTGATGGATCTTGATGAAAGCAAAGAATACCAGAAGGATTTTTACTTGTGTTTTATTGACTATGCAAAATCTTTTGACTATGTGGATCATACCAAATTACAGATAACATTGCAAAGAATGGGAATTCCAGAGCACTTAATTGTGCTCATGAGGAAGCTATACATAGACCAGGAGGCTGTCATTTAAATAGAGAAAGGGATAATGTGTAGTTTAAAGTCGGGGGGGTATGTGAGTCAGGATAGTATCTTTTCACTGTAATTATTCAATTTGGCCACTAAGCAAATAATCTGAGAAGCTGGACTATATGAAGAAGAATGTGGCATTAGGATTGGAGGAAGACTCATTAACAACCTTCGATTTGCAGATGACACAACCCTACTTGCTGAAAGTGAAGAGGACTTGAAGCACTTACCAATGAAGATTAAAGACTACCGTCTTCAATATGGATTACACCTCTGCATAAAAAAAAAAAAAAAATTCTCACAACTAGGTCAATAAGCAGCATCACAATTAAGTGGAGAAAACATTGGCAACAGGCTTCATTTTACTTGGATCCACAACCAACACCCATAGAAGCAACAATTAAAGAATCAGATATCATATTTCACTGGGCAAATCTGCTACAAAAGACCTCTTTAAAGTGTTGAAGAGCAAAGATGTTCTTTGAAGACTAAGATACACAGGACCCAAGACATAGTATTTTCATTTGCCTCATATGCATGTGAAAGCTGGACAATGAGTAAGGAAGACTGAAGAAGATTTGATGCTTTTGAATTGTGGTGTTGAAGAATACTGAAAACACCATGGACTGCTAGAAGAACAAACAAATCTGTCTTGGAAGAAGTGCAGCCAGAATGCTCCTTGGAATAGAGAATGGCCAGACTTTGTCTCACCTACTGGGATCATGTTGTCAGAAGGGACCATTCCCTGGAGAAGAATATCATTCCTGGTAAATTGGAGAGTCAGCAAAAAATGAGAAGATCCTCAACAAGATGGATCAACACAGTGGTTACAATGATAGCAAAGATTATGAGGATGGCACACAACTGGGCAGTGATTTGTTTTGTTGTGTATATTGTCACTATGAGTTGGAGCTGACTTGAGGGCACCTAACAACAACATAACAGGACAAGACAAAGACAAAACAAAGACAATCAGCATGTAGACAGCATGTACACAACTAACAGAATCTGCTGAGTCACGGTCATGGGGCTATTATATATGATTGAAAACAAAGAGAATTAACACAAAATCATGATTGGTGGCAGACAGATTCATCACTGCTGTACATGGGACTACAGAATTGGGGAAAGGATCATGATTGGGATATGTACATAACTGAAGACTAAAAAAAATTTACAGGATTGGTCCTGGGTTTTGATTACCTACCTAGATGGTAGTCCAAATGACTCAAGACCATGCAGCCTGAGACATAGCCTTAAGGTGACTACAAGACAATACCAGGACCCAAACTTTAATTTATATTAGAATAGGACACACTCAGGCAGGCAAGTTCCCTGGTTCTTTGTGTGACCATAATGTACTTTCAGCCACCCTCTTCCTGAAGACAAAGTGCTTCTCCTTAGATTTGTCTTGGAATTTGATTAAGTATAGCCACAAAGTTGGTTTAAGGTTCAGAAAGAACTCAACTGGCATCTGAATTTATGTCAAGATTCAAAATGGAATTAGAGCTCTCACTGTAAACTGCAACCTTCCACAAACCCTAGTGCTTTAGAATTTAAACTAATACAGATTGCTAACCAAAAGGTAAGCAGTTCAAACCCACCAGTCACTTGACAAGAGAAAGATGATCAATCTGCTTCTGTAAAGATTTACAGTCTTAGAAAACCTATGCAGTTATATATTGTCCTATAGGGTTACTATAAGTTGGAATTGACTCGATGACAATTTTTCCTTTTAAAATGGGGATCAAAATAATTTAAAAAATAAGATAATTCAAAGTTCAAAGCAATAGGACTTGCACTAAAATAATGGAGGAGAAAGGAGGTAAAGGAGACATCTAAAGTAAGTCTCAAATTTCTGACTTTAGCAAGTAGATGCATGTTGATGCCATTTTCTCATCTGGAGATCAGAAAGGGATCAATATGGAGGTTTAGATAATGAATTCAGTTTTCGGTGTGTTGTATAGGAGATAATTTAATGAGTTTTGATTTCTCAGTGGAGGGGTTCCGGGCCCAGATCTCAGGTCTCACCCAGGGTTATAAATTTGGGTGTCATTCTCACAAATAGATTGCATCCAAGACCACAGTAACAGACATTACCTAAAGAGAGAAAAAAGGAGGTTTAAGAGCAGGGCTATGAGGATTTCTACACAACAGTTGCTCCAAGGAGGAGCCCTCCAAATGAAACTAAAGGAGTAAGGAGAAAGTTTGGAGGAAACAATGTCATGTTACAGAAATCAAATTCACTGCCCTTGAGTCAATTCCAACTCATAGTGGGTTTCTGAGATTGCCCACCCAACCTTCCTTCTGAGGAGTGACTCCTGGGTTCAAACCCCAGCCTTCTGGTTAGCAGTCAAATGCCTTAGGCACTATGCCACCAGAGCTCCCAATGGAAGTCAAGTATTTTAAGGAGGTCAGTGGTGGCAAGTGTACAGAGGTCAAGTAACATAAACATTGAAATATACCCATTGGATTTAAAGACACAGATAATGTCAAGAAGGCCAACGTTGGTAGTATAGTTGAAAACAGTAGCTAGATTGAAGTGAGTTAAGAAAGATATGAAGAAATGGAGTCAGAGAACATAAACAACTCTTCCAAAAACATTCACTGTGAGTGGGAAGAGGTAAATTTAGTTAAAGAGTTTAAAATGGTAGAGATGCAAATGGCAAGGAGACAGTAGAAAGCCTCAGGTTAACATTTACAAGGAAGAGAGAGTAACAATGACATAAAATTCCAGAGGAGGTAAATGCCTTAGGCACCACACCACCAGAGCTCCCAGAGTAGACTATAGCGGGTCTAGAATTCAGATCTCTGTGGATGGTTGGAAGTTCTCAGTTGCCCTCTGATGAAGTTCAAATCCATTGGTAACATTGCACCCAACTGAGCTCTGTGGATCTCTCATGCATAGTATTTTGTCATAGCTCAGAGTTCATTAGTTTTCTCCTCCGTATTTGTTTCCTATTGCTGTTGCAACAATTTGTGACAAACTTTGTGGCTTAAAACAATACAAATGTATTATCTCATAGGTTTGGAAGTTAGAAGTCCAAAATGGGTGTCACTGGGCTAAAATCAAATATATTCCTTCTAGAGGTTATAGAGAGAAATCCATTCATTTTCCTTTTGCAGCTTCTAGGGGCTTCTTTCATTTCTTGTCTAGTGGCCTCTGACTTAGTCGTCAAAGCTCACAGGGTAGCATCCTCAGATTCCTCTGATTCTGACCTTTTGCAGCATCCCTCTTACAAGAGCCCTTCTGATTTCGTTGGACAAACCTAGATGATCCAGAATAATCTTCCCATCTCAAGATCCTTAATTTAGTCATAATTTGCAAAATCCTTTCTGCCATGTAAATTAACATAGTCACGAGTTTTTGAAATTTGCAATATGAACATCTTTCAGGTGCAGGGTGGTGGGTACATTATTCTGCCTTCCACACTGTCTCTTTTTTAAAAGCATCCTAAACAAGCTTGCTGAGGATTATGGATGGAATTTTAAAAGCTTCCTTTGTTCCGTGTTTTTATATACGTAACAATCTCAGTAACTTGAATTTTAGCAATATCATTTCCAAGTGATGAAATGTTCATAACTCAGAGAATCTGTTCTGAGAGTTATGTGAACATTCACCTTTCTGGCACCAGTAGCAATTGATTTCATCATTTTCAGTGTTCCTGGGAAAAATAAATGTCCAATCCAAATAAATTTTGTGTAATCATTTAGCTGCTATAGTATTTCCTGCAGTTTATTACATCATTCACACAGATTCCTTAACTCCCCATGAGGGCACTGACTGCAGAGCTAGCCCTCTGTCTAACGAGCCTAGGAAAGATCAATGGCACAATCATTGTCATCAGACAGCTAATCAAAAGGAAAAGGATGAGGAACGTCCTCAAGAAAGGAGGAGCTAGGGGCTGTGAGATACAGTTGGACATCACAAGATATTTGCACACAAAAATGATTGCATCAAAGTGCCCCAAGTGGGAAAAAAAAAAATCAAAGCCACTACCATTGAATCAATTCTGACTCATAGCAGCCCTATAAGACATAGTAGAAGACCCCATAAGTCTGCAGATTTTTATAGAAGCAATTTGCTTCATCTTTCTCCCTGCAGAGGGTCCAGGCTCATGGGTTCAAACTGCCAACCTTTTGATTAGCAGCTGAGTGCTTTAACCACTATGCCACCAGAGCTCCAGCCCCATCATTAAACCAAAACCAAACTCATTGTCATCCAGTCAATTCTGACTAATAGCAACTGCCACTGGGTTTCTAAGACTATAAATCTTTATGGAAGCAGACTGTCTCATCTTTCTCCTGTGGAGAGGCTGGTGAATTCTAACCACCATCCTTTTGGTTAGCAGCCAAATTCTTTAATAATTATACCACCAGAGCTCCTTAGCTCTATAATTAAAAGAACCAAACTCACTGCCCTCCAGTAGATTCAAATCATAGCAACCCCTCCTTGGGTTTCTGAGGCAGTATCTCTATGGAAGTAGATTGCCCAATCTTCTTTCTGAGGAATGATTGGTGAGTTTGAACCACCAGCCTTCTAGTTAGCAGTTAAATGCCATAGACACTACACCACCAGAACTCCCAGCTCTATAATTAAACCAGAAAAAGCAAACTTACTGTGTCAAGTCAGATCTGACTCACAGCAACCCCTCCTTGGGTTTCTGAGGTGGTATCACTACAGAAGTAGATTGCCCCATCTTCTTTCCAAGGAGTGGCTGGTGGATTTTGAACTGCCAGCCTTCAGGTTAGCAGTCAAATGCCTTAAGCACTATGCCACTTACTATCACTTCAAATCAGCTACATCACAGTGACTGACACCCTTCTGCAAAAAAATTCATTGCTCTACATAGTTTAAACAAGCATACTGTTAATAAAAATGATGGATTATTTATTCTTTCTTTCTCTGAAAAAAAAAAAAAAAGTCATTATCAAAGAATGACCCTCCCAATACAATTCTAACTAAAGCCTCACAGCCACGTTGTTTTCTCAATGCTACAAATCACCAGAAACTACAGCTCATCTTTTGTAATTTAATAACTAAATTGGTATTCTTTAGTTCATAAGGACATAAATGCACATGATCCCCCCCCCCTTCATCGGGGAGAAAAGCAGAGGAAATCTCACTGTTAGACACTCTATTGCATGTGATTGTCTGAGAGTTATAACATTATCTTTATTTTCATTCCTCTATTTGACTTTGAAGGAGCTCTGGTGGTGTAGGGCCTAAGACGTATGACTGCTAACCAGAAGGCTGGCGGTTCAAACCCACCAGCCACTTCCCGGAAGGAAGGTTGGGCAATCTACTTTCATAGTGATACTGCCTTGGAAACCTAAGGAGGGGTTGCTATGAGTCAGATCCGACTTGACAGCAGTGAGTTTGGTTTTTGGTTTTGATTTGACTTTGGAAGGAGCTCTTATGGTGCAGTAGGTGAAACATTTGGGTGCTAACCAGAAGGTTGACAGTTCAAACCCATCAGCTACTCTACGGGAGGAAGTTGAAGAAATCTACTTCTGTAAAGATTTGCAGCCTTAGAAACCTTATGGGTCTTGCTGTGAGTCAGAATTCACTTGATGGCAGTGAGTTTGGTTTGTGTTTTTTTTTTTCAGTTTACTTTCATTCTACACTGATGAGCATACCACTTCTGATAAGCATAGAAACTGTCAGTCTGTTTTCTTTTCCTTTTCTTCCTTTCTCACAGTCTCTTAGGTCTCTCCATTCCTCAAATGTCCTGACCTCCCACCAAGGTCTGTTTTTACCTTTGACCTGTCATCAGCCTGTCAGCCATTGAGCTGTAGGAGGACACCCCAGATCTGACTCACAGGAAGAGATAAGAGAGGTTCCAAAAAATCTTTTCTCTGCTTAAATTAACTTCCCCCTGACATAACTCAGGTGCATTGTGATGCTACCAGTGTTTGTGCCTTTTCTCAACCCCTTTGTTAAATATCCTGTTGTGATGTTGAAGCAGTGAGAAGATAACCTTGCCTCAGTTTGGAAGCAAAAGGGGAAGTTAACCTATGCTGTCTGTTCTCCCCAAGTGAAACACAATACTGGTGAACTGACAGAAGTTGGACTACTCCACTGGACTCTGCACACCAGGCAATGTCTGACCACTGGGAGTTTTACCCACCTGCCATGATATAATAACTTATATTGGCTTTGTGGTCTATCTTTAAGAAGTTGTCACTTACTTTTTCATAAAACCCTTTCACCTCATCCCTACTTCTTGTTAACACCATGATGTTCACAAATCTTCTGTGATAATGTTCTCATCATTTTTCCTGGACATATCAGTTTATTCCAGCAGAGTCCAAGAACAAAGTCCTACAGATGTTTTGTTTACATATATTTACCACTATTAAAAAAGAAAAGAAAAGAAAAGATGCACGTGACCTATTCAAGGCATACATGGTTTGAGACTAAGTAGAAAGTTATGGAGAAGAGCAATAGGAAGTAAAAGTTGTGGTAAACAAAGATTTTGGTGAATAGACTTCCAGTAACATGGTGGAATAGGCAGACAAGCTACACAAACCCTCTTCAACAAAGAAAAGAGAAACCAATTGACAGAGATACAGAAGATAATCCTGGAGCCCTGAGCTTTGAAAGGGAATATACAGAAGTGGATTAGGCACCAACTAGTGGATGGGGCAATCTACTTCCATAGTGATACTGCCTTGGAAACCCAAGGAGGAGTTGCTAAGAGTCAGGTCCAATTCCACAGCACATAACAACAACAAGTAGAGAAACCTGAATGAAAATAGTGAGTATGGATGGAGATGGATGGAGCTGCAGAGTATCAGCTACTCTGATGGTACCAACAGCCTGAATATTTCCAAGTGGTGTTGGGACCTGAGAATTGAACTGAAGATCAGCCCTGGTTGTCAAGGGCTGCAGGGACAACTGCACTGGTGGCCTATGACTAGGAAGGGAAACAGCAAGAAGGGAGACAACCTGAGCTATGGACTTTTGGCTGTCCAGAGGGTGCAGCCATTTTGATTGTTTACAAGTGGTGGCCATTTTGAATATTTAAAGAGACAGCATTCTCATTTGGATTCCAGGGATCTAAGAATAGGTTCTATTTGCCAAAGATGGCAAGGACATATGAGAGGCTGACAATGGGAAATGAGAATGGTGGTGACTATATAATTGCTGTCAACTAGCAAATAGAGGAGTACAGTACCCTGTTTACATAGATAATATCCAAACAAAACAAGGAAAATGAAATTCATGGGCAAGCTACTCCAACATACAATCACTAATTAAATATAAACACAAAACATCACAATGTCTCAGAAACAACAGAGCATCATAGTCCACACAAAGAAGCAAGATAAAACAGGAGAAACAAGGGACCAGATTACAGACCCAGAACACATCCCTGAGGAAGAAACAACATTGGAACTACCTGATAAGAATTCAAAAGAATTATACTTAGTTACCTACAATGGATAAATAGACAGATCAAGGAAAACACTGACAAAATTGAAGAAAACACAGAGAAATCCCTAAAACAATTTTGAAAGACAATACAAGAACAAAATGACAAAATAAATGAAAAATTAGAAATGATACAAACTCTACAGATAGAAATCCAGAAGATTAATACTAAATTTTCAGAAATAGATAACACATTGAATGGACAAAGAAGTAGAATTGAATCAATGGAAGACAGAATTAGTGACGTTGAAGACAAATACCTTCATACTTCTTTGGAAAGGGATCAATCAGAAAAAAGATCAAAACAAAACGAAAGAAACCTAAGGCACTTGATTGCTAACCAGAAGGCTGGTGGTTCAAACCCACCAGCCACTCCTCAGAAGGTTGGGCAATCTACTTCTGTAATGATACTACCTAGGAAACCCAAGGAAGGGTCACTATGAGTAGGGGCCGACTAGATGGCACATAACAACAACAACAACAAGTTTCATGTGGGATACCATCAAAAGGAATATCCTACGTGTAACTGGAATCCCAGAACAGGAGGGACAAAAAAAAAACCACAAAGAAAATTGTCAAAGATTTCTTGGAAGAGAATTTCCCTGGTATGATGAAAGATGAGAACATATCAATTCATGAAGTTCAACAAACCCCAGCAGTATAGACCCCAAAGAAAATCACCAAGACATGTCATCATCAGACTCATCAAAAACGAAGACAAAGAATCCCAAAAGAAGCACAGAAAAAATGAAAAGTTATCTACAAGGAGCAGCCAATAAAACTAAGCTCTAATTTCTTGGCAGAAACCAGGCAGATGAGAAGGCAATGGGATGGTATATAAAAAACCTAAAAGAGAAAAATTTCCAACCAAGAATTATATACCCAGCAAAATTGTTCCCCAAATATGATAGTGAAATTAGGACATTTCCAGATAAGCAGAAATTAAGGGAATTTGCTAAAACCAGACCAACCTTACAAGAGTTGCTAAAGGGAGTCCTTTAGACAGAGAACCAACAACAGCAAACAGCAAACAACCATTAACACACATGACAACATAACCCAGAAACCAACCCAGTTATGGAAGTAGCCAAAGTAAATAAACCTATAAGATTGTAATCAGGTAACCAGAGACATCAATTGACAAATGAGGACAACTACAAACCAAAAACAGGGAAAAAATTGTGTAATTAGAGAACTTCTAAATAGTAGGGAAGTCAAGACAACTGCAAGATAGAACAGACTGTTTAAACTTGGCAAGAAAATTATAAATCACAGGGAAACCTCAAAGGAAAATGATAAACCTTCACATCACAATAAAAAAAGAGGACAAGCACAAATAGTTAGCAAATAGTAAAACAATAGCAATGAAGGAAGTGATAACATGGTTCATAAGCAAAACGAGCTCACCACAGAAAATTATATGGAACAAAGAAATCAGCAATACCACAAAAAACACATAACAAAATGACAGCAACAAATTCATACTTGTTGTTAATTACACTGAATATCGATGGATTCAATGCACCACTCAACAGACGGAGACTTGCAGACTGGATAAGAAAACATATCCCATCAATATGCTGTCTACAAGAGACACACCTTAGAGACAAAGACAAAAAAAAAAAGACTAAAATCAAAGGTTGGACAAAGATATATCAAGCAAAAGGCAACCATAAAAGAGCAGGAGTGGCAATACTAATTTCTGATAAAATTTACTTTAAGACAAAAACCACCATAAGAGACAAGGAAGGACATTATATAATGATTAAAGGATTGATTGAACAAGAGGAGGTAACAATAATAAATATCTATGCATCTGATGAAAGAGCCCCAAAATACATAAATCAAACTCTAACTGAACTGAAAAGACAAATAGATGACTCCACAATCTTAGTTGTTGTTGTTGTTAAGTGC
>NW_006921772.1:1202893-1206102 GCF_000298275.1 Orycteropus afer afer
AAAAAAAAAAAAAAAAAGTCTTGTCCCTTGTCACTTTAGCTTTGTGTATTTCACTGTACATAAATTATATTCCAATAAAATGCACTTTTAGAAAAGGATTTTGGTGAAAAACCTTAAAACCAACAGTGGTGTTGATTGTACAACGTAGTAAACACAGTTAAAGTCACTGAATTGTACACCTAAAAATGGTTGAAATGGCAAAGTTTTAGTTACATATACTTACTTCATGACAATAACATTTTAAAGTAAGAAAAAAGGGGGAAAAATTCCTAGATTAAGCTCTGAAGGAGATTCACTTCCTCCCAATACAGTGACGGTAGCTGTTAAATGCTTCAGGAAGCTGGAGAGGCTTATGGAAGTTTATAGAGTCTTCCACCCCAAGATGTGGATCTGTCCCTTCCCCTCCCTGTGACTCACCCTCCCTCTCTCACCTGTGACTCAAGGGAAGAAAGAGAAACTCCTTTCCACACCAGCTTGAGAGGAAATGGATCTATTCACCTACTGGGAAACAGAAACAGAAGCAAAAACAAACACCCAAACAGCTATCATTTTCTCTGGTTGTTCTGGAGATAATTTAGCCAAGTTAGAACAGCAAAATGCTGCTGGGATTTAAGGTAATTAAAGTGAGAAAGGGAGAGGGGTAGAGGAACCATGGATGCATTTGGTCAACTAGTAACATTTATAGGCAGAAACTTGTGAAAGAAACCAAGGAGAGGCAAGAAGAATATTATAGATGTGATTCCTTTCCCCCAACTGTGTGTGCAGTGTGTCAAGAAGAGGCTTGCCTAGGAGTACTGTGTCTGCCTTTTAAGATTTAGCCAAAAGCTTAGTTCACCATGCCTATTGTAGGTCAGCAAAAATTCAATTGTAAAAACCTGGCTGATTTCCAGAATTGCCTCAGGAACTTTGTGAAAATATAGATTCCCAGCTACCCAGATTCACTCAAGCAGACTTTTAAGGATGTGACCTTGGATTCTCTGTATTGATGAAGCTTCTCATTATAAAAGCCTATAGAATCTGAATCATAGATCTGGAAGAGATCTTGGGAATCACCTATGCTAGCTTTTCCATTTGCCATCAGAAAGAAGAAGAAGAAGAAAAAAAAACCTAAGAGATGTTAGCTGACTCATGCAACCACAACTGTTGATTATCTTTAAAAAATACAGACAAAAAGCTCTGCTTGAGTATAAAATGTGGCTGGGGAAGCTATCTAGGAATCATTTAATGATAATATTAATTGAAACCTCTGGACTGACCATGATGATTTTATATCATGTATGCACTTAACTTCATTCCTTCATTCATTTAACAAATGAGCACCTACAATACACAAGGCACTGAGGATACACAGTGAACAAACCAGTTAAAAAAAAACCTGCCTTCATGGAGCTTTCACTCTGGTGAGGGAGACAGACTACATATAAAGATAAAAGTTACAGTACTCAGATGCAGTTTGACAGTAGTCTAAAAAGTAAAAACAATGCTCGGAACAGGGATTTGAAGTATCTAGCAAAGTGGCTTGGGTTAAAATTGTAGATGGCCAGAGAAGTCTTCATTATGTGAAGGTGACTTTGGGGAGTGAAGGCCTGAAAGAACTGACCTGAGGGGAGCTAGTTATGAATGCATCACGGGTACACTTATCCAGGCAGAAGACATAGCAAGTGAAAAGGCCCTGGGGCAGAAACCTACCTGGTCTGCTGGAAATAACAATGAGGGTGGTGGGAATGCAGCAGACTGAATGAGGAAAGGGGGAGGAGGAGGAGGCAATGGGTCATCAAGATAAAGAGGAGCTAGATCACATACAATGAATAAGGAAGTAATGAACTGATGCCTTTGAATTATGGTGTTGGTGAAGAATACTGAAAATACCAATGACTGCCAGAAGAATGGACAAATCTGTCCTGGAAGAAGCACAGCCAGAATGCTCCTTGGAAGTGACAATGGCCAGACTTCATCTTACTACTTTGGTCAAGTTGTCAGAAGGGACTGGTCCCTGGAGAGAAAAATCATGCTTGGTAATGTGGAGAGTCAGAGAAAAAGAGGAAGACCCTCAACAAGATGGATTGACACAGTAGCTGCAACAGTGGGCTCAAGCATAGCATGGAGGATGTGAGGATGGTGCAGGACTGGGCAGTGTTTCATTCTATTGAGTATAGGTGACATTGCTATGAGTCAGAATAGACTAACACTTAACAACAACAACAACAGATCATATAGGGCCTTGTTGGTCAGTATAAGGACTTCTTGAACTTTTAGTTTGTATGAGATGAAAGGCCACTAGGGGATTTTGAGCAGAAGAGAGATAAAAAAGAACTACATTTCAATGGGATATCTCTGTGTAGAGTTGAAACTGGAATAAAAGGGCAGTAGCAGAACCAAGGTGCCTAGCTGTGAAGGTATTACAAGAGTTCAACTCTATTAGGTGATAAAGAATTAAGCACTTAAATAAATGATAAGCATAGATGTTGAAGTTAGTATATGCATCAGAGTGAGCATAAGTTAGAAGATATGCTATTCTCTTCGTCAGCTTAGCTCCCACACACCTCCCAAGGTGAGCATCTTACTATAACAAGTTTTAGGGTAGCAAGTGGTTAGTAATGAGAACTTTTCATCTTACATGGTCCATAAACACCAAACAACTCAAGCATCCACATCAGCCAGACCTCTCATGGTCCTCTTTCTGGGGATTGATGTGGGCACAGCATCTGTTAAGGGACCAGAAGAACTGTAAGCAACAACTTCTTCCTATGCAGTCTCTCTTGATCCTTATTTTTCTTCAATGTTTCTCTTTTCATCAAGTGTTCTGCTGGGCTCCTTGGTCCCACTACATCATGGTTGCAATGTTTCCATCATAGTTGCAACCACTTATTATGTTTCTTTGAATGCACTTATTAAAACAGACAGATTCTTTTTGTGTGTGTGTGTGTGTGATTTGGGTGAAGATTTACAGAGCAAATTCAGTTTCCATACAGCAGTTCACATATAGTTTGTCTCATGTCATTGACCACAGTTCACCAAATGCAACAGCTCCCCTCCTACTTCCTCCCCATGGTTACCTCTTCCCAGTGTTTATCCCTCCATACACTCCTGCCCCCTGAGCTTTCTCCCTGTGCATAAACAGCCCTTCTTTCTTCCATGATTGTTCTCTCCAAGGAGTGTATCTACTTGAGGTAAATGTTCAACTCATATGCCTGTCTTTTGTTTGGCTG
>NW_006921772.1:1209432-1213236 GCF_000298275.1 Orycteropus afer afer
CAAATTCTTCTGCTAGTTGGGGTTTAGTCCACTTCTATATCCTTCCCTTCAAGGCTCAGGGGTCTAGGATTATCTTCTGTGTCTGTGTCAATTGGTTTCCCTTTTCTTTGTTGAAGAGGGTCTGTGCAGTCTTTCTGCCTAGTCCACCATCTTGCTGGATCTGCAGACAGATTCTTTTAAGCTCTGAGGTAGGAAACCATTGCTAGGTGAAAATACACATCCTTTCCAGCATGCCGTTATGAGTCAAATTTTTTCTCCTAACACATAACTCTTTTTTAAAACCAATGCTCACTATGATATGGAAAATGTTATGATATGTATTAAAAATTCCTAGCAAATGTCACATTGCATTTTAATATTTTAAGTGACCAAATTTATTTACCAAATATTTTTATAACGTTGCTTTATATTTTCCCAAAGTAACTAACATTTGCCATCTTCAGATGTATTCTAAGCATCATCAACTTTGTTGCTGTTGTTGTTATATGCCGTCAAGTCAGCCCCGACTCATAGCAACCCCTCCTTGGGTTTCCGAGGCAGTATCACTACGGAACCACCAGCTTTCTGGTTAGCAGTCAAGTGCCTTAGGCACTATGCTATGAGAGCTCCCTTCATCAACATTAGTGGAAGGAAATTTTAAAGACTTCACCATCACTAATTTTGCACTTGAGAGACTAGTCTTCATGTTAAAATAAAAATTTGAAGGGAAAAGAGCAGAAAACTGTAAGAAGTAAGACTCAAAATGTGTATGAACTGTTTGATAGAATACAAATTTGCTCTGTAAACTTTTACTCAAATAACTATTGAAAAAAAAAAGAGTCATCTGATTTTCAAGAGGTAAAATAGGAAGGAAGTTTGGGCAATCTACTTCTGTAGTGACATCACTTCGGAAACCCAAGGAAGGGATGCTGTGAGTCAGTTCCAGCATATAACAACAACAACAAAATAGTTTTGTTCCAAGAATACAAAAAAATAGATGAATCATTTATTTCAAAGTGTTGCCATTCTTAAATGTTCATTGTAAAAGTCTAGAGGATAGAAAAGTAGGATGATTTTTTGGTTGTTCTTATTGATTTATTTTTTAATTATTATTTTTAGTGAGAGGGCTATATCTATAAGGATGTGGCACTTTTCAAATCCAACTATAGCAACAGGTGAAACTGGACTCTTTTCTGGTTACTGAAAAAAATATACATAGCTTTCAAAACCAGAATGAAGGTGAGTCAGTGATGTGCATTTATAGAGAGGAGGAAGATGACATAGTCTTTTAAACCAAACAGTAATCTTGGATGGCTATGGTGGAATGAGGTATTTAATTCTCTCATCGTTGAGTATCTTTGTTATTGAGTACATACCTGGCAGACTTGATCATTAGCTTGAAAGGCAGGGAGAAAATAAACATTCATGAGTGAGTACCCAGCGAAGATGTTTGTTTAGGCTAAGCTCTGAAAGTCCGTAAGGGCTGAACTCAGTGCTGCCTTTCTCCCTTACCCCATCGTGGGAGTCAACACTGTGTCTTACTTAGCCTCTGTGTGCATGGTCCCAATAGCTAACTACTGTGTAAATGCATGAACAAAAAGATGACCCCTGGAGGACACATGAGACCTGCCTGGAAATCTGTGCTCCGTATTATTAGAAGCATTTGAATCAGAACTCAGCTCAGTGATTCTCAGCATATTTCTGTTAAACGTACCTTTTTGGGTAGTCAGAACTCAGCTCAGTGATTCTCAGCATATTTCTGTTAAATGTACCCTTTTGGGTAGTGGTATCAGTAAAGGGGTCTAAAGGAAAACACCTCATTTTGGAGAGCAATATTTAGAAAATCTAAAAAAAAAAAGATTGCCTGCCATTCACCGGTGACTCTACAGTATTGTTATCACTGTTTACATAAAACTATTAACTTCCTGAACTCATGAGGCAATGTCTACATATGTTCTAGGTCTTTTGGGCTAATATTACACCACCCCTCCTCTCTCTAATTAGCAGTGCTCCTCCTCCTGATCCCACAGGATGTCCATCACAGCTTCCCATTCATCAGATAGTTCTATAATACTGTGTAGCTGCAGTGATGATAATATGCATACTTTATTCATTGATTATAATTTGGCAGCTGCCTTATGAAGAGCTTGAGGGAAACCAGTATCTGAGGGCCATTTGCCTAGAAAATCATCAGTTAAAGATGTGGCAGGAGCTCTGGTAGCATAGTGCCTAAGGCACTTGACTGCTAACCAGAAGGCTGGCGGTTGAAACCCACCAGCCACTCCTCGGAAGGAAGGTTGGGCAATCCTACTTCCGTAGTGATACTGCCTTGGAAACCCAAGGAGGGGTCACTATGAGTCGGGGCTGACTCGACGGCAAATAACAACAACAACAACAAGGATGTGGCAGAATAATTCCCGCACTGGTGGCAGGTAGAGCAGATAGCCCCCAAGATGCATTTCAACTCTTAAGTCTCTGATGGACTCTTTAAATTCCAATTACCTCTGTACCATTGTTGTTGTTGTAGAGCTCCTCTGCTACCATTAGGCATCATTAGTAATTTTTGACATAACTCTCACAAGGCACTTTGCTAAGAGCCTAAAGTTTCTGAAGGTAGGAAGCATGCGAAGCTGGAAATAGCCAAAGGCAAATGTCACCATTTCTCCTGGGCTTTTAGTCTTTTAAGGTCAAAGTGAAGAGAGGCTGGCCCTTTAGCAGGTAGAATGCTCATCTTGTCTCTTCTCATTCTATATCTCCCCAAATGCTAGCACTCCTCCCCTGTCCCCTATTTGCCGCAGCTCTAATCCTTCATTCTCACTCCTGCTTCATACCTATTTTAAGTTGAAGAAAAAAAGGGGAAAATTATGGAAATGACATTTGCTTGTAAAAATGCTTCATGATAGTAACAAGTTCATACCTTGACTGTGGACAACCAGGTATACCTTCTCTCTCACAGACGTTGTTGTTGTTAGGTGCCATTGAGTCAGCTCCAACTCATAGCAACCCTATGAACAACAGAATGAAACACTGCTTGGTCCTGTGCCAGCCTCACAATCTAGTTCACAGAAAGAGGAGCTTTTCTTATTGCTCCTCTCAACTGACTCAAGCATAGAGCTGTGTCTTCTGACGCCTCAAAGCATGGGGTTAACCTGAGATGGCCTGGTTAGATGACAGAACCTTTGTGCATGAGGCAGCCATAGCCTTGGTAAGAATGTCTGAGCTGCAGACAAAGCTCAGAGATGGGTGTTTGAGCTCTGGGGTGTGTAGAGCTATAGGACCTGAGAGATTCCTTCCTGTCACAGATCAGGGTGCTGGGCCAGGGAAGAGTAGGGCAGGCCAGGTCACATGGTGGTTAGTTGGAAGAGTCAGGAAAGCTCACTGGGGCAGCCTTGGGTTATTTCAAATACCAATAAGATATGTGACCCTTAGAGTCCACTTCTTTGTTGAGGGGCTAAAACACTTTTATTATTTTTAATGCATTTTATTGAAATATAATTTATGTACAGTGAAATACACAAAACTAAAGTGACATGGGTCACTTATATTTTTTTTCAGTGTTCACTCTCCTACCTTTCCACTCCAGACAACCAACAAAAAAAGTCTCCCTCCATATATAAACCTGTTCTGAACAACAACAAACTCATACTATATTTGTCCTTCTGTGATTGACTTATTTCACTCAGCAAAATGTCCTCCAAGTTCATCCATATTATGTGGTGTTTTGCAGACTCTACATTATTCTTTAGTGCTGCATAGCATTCCATTATGTGTATGTGCCATAGTTTGGTCATCCACTCATTGATGGGCACGTAGGTTGTTTCCATC
>NW_006921772.1:1213336-1223324 GCF_000298275.1 Orycteropus afer afer
CCCTTTTGGGTAGTGGTATCAGTAAAGGGGTCTAAAGGAAAACACCTCATTTTGGAGAGCAATATTTAGAAAATCTAAAAAAAAAAAGATTGCCTGCCATTCACCGGTGACTCTACAGTATTGTTATCACTGTTTACATAAAACTATTAACTTCCTGAACTCATGAGGCAATGTCTACATATGTTCTAGGTCTTTTGGGCTAATATTACACCACCCCTCCTCTCTCTAATTAGCAGTGCTCCTCCTCCTGATCCCACAGGATGTCCATCACAGCTTCCCATTCATCAGATAGTTCTATAATACTGTGTAGCTGCAGTGATGATAATATGCATACTTTATTCATTGATTATAATTTGGCAGCTGCCTTATGAAGAGCTTGAGGGAAACCAGTATCTGAGGGCCATTTGCCTAGAAAATCATCAGTTAAAGATGTGGCAGGAGCTCTGGTAGCATAGTGCCTAAGGCACTTGACTGCTAACCAGAAGGCTGGCGGTTGAAACCCACCAGCCACTCCTCGGAAGGAAGGTTGGGCAATCCTACTTCCGTAGTGATACTGCCTTGGAAACCCAAGGAGGGGTCACTATGAGTCGGGGCTGACTCGACGGCAAATAACAACAACAACAACAAGGATGTGGCAGAATAATTCCCGCACTGGTGGCAGGTAGAGCAGATAGCCCCCAAGATGCATTTCAACTCTTAAGTCTCTGATGGACTCTTTAAATTCCAATTACCTCTGTACCATTGTTGTTGTTGTAGAGCTCCTCTGCTACCATTAGGCATCATTAGTAATTTTTGACATAACTCTCACAAGGCACTTTGCTAAGAGCCTAAAGTTTCTGAAGGTAGGAAGCATGCGAAGCTGGAAATAGCCAAAGGCAAATGTCACCATTTCTCCTGGGCTTTTAGTCTTTTAAGGTCAAAGTGAAGAGAGGCTGGCCCTTTAGCAGGTAGAATGCTCATCTTGTCTCTTCTCATTCTATATCTCCCCAAATGCTAGCACTCCTCCCCTGTCCCCTATTTGCCGCAGCTCTAATCCTTCATTCTCACTCCTGCTTCATACCTATTTTAAGTTGAAGAAAAAAAGGGGAAAATTATGGAAATGACATTTGCTTGTAAAAATGCTTCATGATAGTAACAAGTTCATACCTTGACTGTGGACAACCAGGTATACCTTCTCTCTCACAGACGTTGTTGTTGTTAGGTGCCATTGAGTCAGCTCCAACTCATAGCAACCCTATGAACAACAGAATGAAACACTGCTTGGTCCTGTGCCAGCCTCACAATCTAGTTCACAGAAAGAGGAGCTTTTCTTATTGCTCCTCTCAACTGACTCAAGCATAGAGCTGTGTCTTCTGACGCCTCAAAGCATGGGGTTAACCTGAGATGGCCTGGTTAGATGACAGAACCTTTGTGCATGAGGCAGCCATAGCCTTGGTAAGAATGTCTGAGCTGCAGACAAAGCTCAGAGATGGGTGTTTGAGCTCTGGGGTGTGTAGAGCTATAGGACCTGAGAGATTCCTTCCTGTCACAGATCAGGGTGCTGGGCCAGGGAAGAGTAGGGCAGGCCAGGTCACATGGTGGTTAGTTGGAAGAGTCAGGAAAGCTCACTGGGGCAGCCTTGGGTTATTTCAAATACCAATAAGATATGTGACCCTTAGAGTCCACTTCTTTGTTGAGGGGCTAAAACACTTTTATTATTTTTAATGCATTTTATTGAAATATAATTTATGTACAGTGAAATACACAAAACTAAAGTGACATGGGTCACTTATATTTTTTTTCAGTGTTCACTCTCCTACCTTTCCACTCCAGACAACCAACAAAAAAAGTCTCCCTCCATATATAAACCTGTTCTGAACAACAACAAACTCATACTATATTTGTCCTTCTGTGATTGACTTATTTCACTCAGCAAAATGTCCTCCAAGTTCATCCATATTATGTGGTGTTTTGCAGACTCTACATTATTCTTTAGTGCTGCATAGCATTCCATTATGTGTATGTGCCATAGTTTGGTCATCCACTCATTGATGGGCACGTAGGTTGTTTCCATCTTTTTGCTATTGTGAATAGTGCTATGATGAACATGAGCGTGCATGCATCTGTTCCTGTCCTGGCTCTCACCTCTCTAGGATATATACCTAGTAATGGGATTGCTGGGTCAAATGGTATCTCCAATTCCAGCTTTCTAAGGATTCGCCATGTTGCTTTCCACATGGTTGTATCACTTCACAGTCCCACCAAGCAGTGTATGAGAGTCCCAATGTCTCCACATTCCTGCCAGCATTTGTTACTTTCTGTCTTGTTGAACCTTGCCATCAGTGCTGAGATAAGACGGTATCTCATTGTTGTTTTGATTTGCATCTCTCTGATAGCCAACGATTGCAAGCATCTCTTCATGTATTAGCTGGCCACCTGAATATCCTCCTTGATGAAGTTCTATCCATGTCTTCTGCCCATTTTTCAATTAAATTGCTAATTTCTTTGGTGTTGAGGCATTGGAGTTTTCTCTAAATCTTAGAGATAAGTCCCTTGCCAGATATGTAATTATTGGCAAATATGAATTGGTTGCTGTCATTTTTGTTATGTGCTTTTTAATGGTGTCAATTTCTTTGTTCCACATAATTTTCTATGCTGAACTCGTTTTGTTTATGAATCATGTCATTACTTCCTTTGTTGCCACTGTTTTAGTATTTGCTAAATATTTGTGCTGGTCCTCTTTTTTATTTGATGTGAAGGTTTATAATTTCTGTTTGAGGTTACCCTGTGATTTATAGTTTTCTTCCCAAGTTTAGAACAGTTTGTTCTATCTTATAGTTGTCTTCACATCCCTACCATCTAGAAGTTCTGTAATGACACAGTTTTTTCCCTCTTTTTGGTTTGTAGTTGTCCTCATTTGTCACTTGATGTCTCTGGTTCCCTGTTTACAATCCTGTAGGCTTATTTACTTTGGATACTTCCATAGCTAGGTTGGTTTCTGGGTTATGCCATTATATGTGTTAATGGTCAGTTGTTGGCTGTTGTTGCTTCTCTGTCCAAAGGACTCCTTTTAGTGTCTCTTGTAAGGTTGGTCTGGTTTTAACAAATTCCCTTAATTTCTGCTTATCTGGAAATCTCCTAATTTCACCATCATATTGAGAGACAATTTTGCTGGGTTTATAATTCTTGGTTGGAAACTTTTCTCTTTCAGGGTTTTATATATACCATCCCATTGTCTTCTCACCTGCATGGTTTCTGCCAAGAAATCTGAGCTTAGTTTTATTAGATGCCCCTGGTAGGTAACTTTTTGTTTCTCCCATGCCATGCTGCTTTCAGAATTCTTTCCTTGTCTTTGGTTTTGGTGAGTTTGATGATGATATGTCTTGGTGATTTTCTTTTGGGATCTATCTTGTTTGGGGTTCTTTGGAATATATATGGATATATATGGATATATTCTCATCTTTCATCATGTCAGAGAAGTTCTCTTCCAACAAATCTTGGACAATTTTCTCAGTGGTTTTTGTAAGGTCGCAGTAAGGAGAAGAGGACGCACAAAAGTCGGGTTAAAGAGAAGTTTTTATTCTGCGCTCCCGGGAGAGGTTTATGGGTCCCCAAGAGGGGCCCGGGCAAGGTTCACGGGTCCCTGAGAGGGGCCAGAGAAGTCACGCTGCCCAGGTGAAAGAAAGGGTTTTTTATAGTGATTTTCTTCCTGGTTCTTAGAGGACCAGAGTGAGACCAGGGTATGTGTTACAGGGACATAAGTTTAAAGTACCCCATTAGCATGGGGGTAGGAAGTAAAGTTGAAGTACTTCATTAACATAGTGGGCAGGAAATGGTTGAGGGCTTTCGTGAGTAAGAGGCAGGTGCTGGGGTCTTTCGTAAGCAAGGGCTACGTGCTGGGGTCTGGTATGGGCTCTGGTCAGGTGCCTCCTTGCTTGACCAGTTCTTATAATTCCCTCCGGCTCAGTTATTCACCCGCCTGGCCAGCCATGTTTCTGCCTAACAGTTTTATTTTTCTCTTCCTGTTCTGGAATTCCTATGACACATAGGTTATTCCTCTTGATGATATCCCACATGAACCTTAGGCTTTCTTCATTTTGTTTTGATCTTTTTTCTGATTGATCCCTTTCCAAAGAAGTATTAAGGTACTTGCCTTCCATCTCATTAATTCTGTTTTCTACTGCATCAATTCTACTCTTTTGCCCTTTCAATGTGTTATCTATTTCTGACAATTTAGTATTAATCTTCTGGAGGGTACTGTGCTGTGCTACTCTATTCACTAGTTGACAGCACGTATACACTCACCACCTGTCTCCTTTCTTATTGTCAGTCTCTTGCATGTCCCTGGCGACCTTGGCAAAGAAAGCTTATTCTTAGGTCCCTGGAATCCGAATGAGAATGCTATCACTTTAAAATCCAAAATGGTTGCCACTTGTAAAAGATTCAAAATGGCTGCACCCTCAGTCACTTTAAATATCCAAAATGGTTGCCACGTGTAAACAATCAAAATGGCTGCATCCTCTGGACAGTGGTAAGTCAACAGCTCAGGTTGTCTCCCTCCTTGCTGTTTTCCTTCCTAGTCATAGGCCACCAGTGCAGTTGTCCCTGCAGCCCTTGGTCAATTCTCAGGTCTCAACATCACTTGCGAATATTCTGGCTATTGGTCCCATCACAGTAGTTGACAGTCCGCAACTCCGACCGTCTCTGTACTCACTATTTTTGTTATGGTTTTTCCGTTAGTTGGTGCCTAATCCACTTCTGTATAGTTCCTTTCAAAGCTCAGGGCTCCAGGATTATCTTCTATATCTCTGTCAATTGGTTTTTCTTTTCTTTGTTGAAGAGGGTCTGTGTCGCTTGTCTGCCTATTCCTCCATCTTACTGGAAATGCAAGGGGCTAAAACACTTTTGTTATTTGCAATATGTTTAGCAATGGAACAAAAAATATTTTTGCTATATGTGTAAATAAATTATTTAATAGTAAAATATATTTGTATGAGAAATTTCCTCTTTAGTGTACATACTTTTTAGCTTGACTCCTTATCAAACACTTTTTCACTTATTACATGAAAGCAATACAGTTGGAATCAAAGGCCTCCTGCTGTTGCTTCTGATTCAGCTACATGTTCCTTCTCGAATCATTCCAATTGTCTTTTCCCTGCTTTCCTCCTCTCATTTTCTTTATATCCACTGACTCTAATACTTTCTTCTGAGAGGCCAGAGACAGAAAGAATGCAGGCCTAGAGACTATGATTGCTTAGGTAATGCCACCCTGCTGTGTTTTTGTCCCTTTCATTACAACTAGGTGAAAAAGGCATTCTTCCTATATTGCATTATTTAAAAAAAAGAAAAAATTTTGAAGTTCTTCCTAAATGCTTTTCAGAGTGGCAATAAACCCTCATTGTGTAAATTGGTAGAAAATAACTTCTTCAAGAAGAAGAGAGAAAGCAAAGTGAAAGAGAAAGGAGAAGATGACAGACAGGTACATACTTAGGAGAGAGGCCCTGTTCTGGTTACCTAGTGCCGCTCTGACAAGAATATACCACAAATGGGATGGCCTTAAAAAACAGGAGCTTATTCTTACAATTTGGAGGCTTTGAGTCTGAGTTCAGAGTGCCAGGCTCTAGGGACTGTGTGAAAGGCCCTCAACCTTGGGCTTCAGCTTTGCCTCTTGCTCCTGGCCCACTGAAGCTAGAAGCATCTCTTCACTTAGGCAGCTACTGGCTGCTGAGGCTAATAAGCCCAAGGTCGACAAATAAAATGACATAGTCCTGATGTTACCAAACCACATGGCAGGCCATTAATTCAAGTGCGTTGTAAGTCCCAACATTGGCAGAGCATGGCAGGCTGCTGAACAACGACATGGCTACATGCAGGGTCCAAGCATACCATAAGCTAGAGATCATTCCCAAGGCTTCTCCTTATATACAGGAAACAGACCACATCCCAAAGGCAGCTACTCAGCTGCTTGTGGTAGATCCCACCATGGAGTTAATTCCCAGTCTCATCATGCGGAATAACTACAACCAACTGCCCAGCCACTCAACCAGGCCCAGCCAGCCAGGTTGACACACAAACATAACTACCACAGACCCCAATATACCCCTTCTGCCCACAAAGGCGAACCTTTCCCATCCTACCTGCTTTTCCTTTCTTCAGCATCTTTCCACTGTACCCTGCTGCTACTTCCTAGTCTTTTCCTTCCTCTCCTGTTGAAACTCACTTCAACTCATAATAACCCATTCACCCAAGCCTAGGCATTCTAAGCCTCTTTCTGGGGTAAATGATCAGTGGGTGAGGACCAACAATCCTCTCAAATGACATGTCTAGGTTAATTACAGCCACCTACAAGCAACAATCAGTTGCTATCAAGTCAATTCTAGCTCATGGTGACCCCATGAGTGTCAAAATAGAACTGTGGGCCATAGGGATTTTGTGTTGTTTTGTAATATTTTACAGTTTTTGTTGAAAGTTTACACAGCAAATTAAGTTCTTATTTAACAATTTCTATACAATGTATCTATACAATTGTATAACAATTTCTATACATGCTGTTCAGTAACATTGTTTACATTTTTTACAATGTGCCACCATTCTCATTATTTCCATTCTGCTTATTCTGTTTCCATTAATTGAGCTTCTCTGCCCCCCAGAAAAACTTCTCATCTTTGCTGTAGGGTAAATGTTATTTCATATAGATAATTATTTATTTATTGTCAGTACTGTCAGCACAGTACTGACAGGTGATATTGTTTATTCTATAAGCCAATCTATAATTTGGCTGCATGGTGCTTTCTGGGAATGGTTTCAATTCCATGTTTAAAGAGTATCTCAGGGTGATAGTCTCAGGAGTTCCTCTAGTCTCTACCAGAAAGTCTGGCCATTTTCAGGAATTTATGTTTTGTTCTACATTTTTCTCCCATTCTATCCAGGACTATTTCATCCTTGGTCAGAATGAATGGCAGTAATAGCCAGCAGCATCTAATTTGTCTGGTCTCAGGACAGATGAGGCTGTGATCAGGTCTTAGAATAGATGGGGCTATAAGTCCTGTAGGTTGGTTTCTTCTTTTAATCTTTGGTTTCCTTCGTTCTCTTTTGCTCTAGACCAGCAGAGACCATTACTTGTATTTTAGATGGCTACTCTCAAGCTTTTGAGACCCCCACACTACTCATCAAACTAGGATATAGAACATTGTTTTTATGAACTCCAAAAAACCAAACTCACTGCCATTGAATCCATTCTGACTCATAGCAACTCCCATTGGATTTCTAAGACTGTAAATCTTTCCAGAAGCAGACTGACTCATCTTTCTTCCATGGAGCAGCTGGTGGGTTCAAACCACTGACATTTTGGTTTACAGCAAAATGCCTTAACCACTATACCATCAGAGCTCTTTTTTTTTTTTTTTAAATGAACTATGCTCTATCAGGGGAGCTCTGGTGGCATAGTGCCTAAGGCACTTGATTGCTAACCAAAAGGCTGGCAGTTCAAACCCACCAGCTACTCCTTGGAAGGAAGGTTGGGCAATCTACTTCCTTAGTGATGCCACCTTGGAAACCCAAGGAGGGGTCACTATGAGTCAGGTCTGACTCCACGGCACATAACAACAATGACAATATGCTATATCAATTGACAAGTTGTTCATTTGACTATAGTCCTAAAGCCTTTAAATGCAGTAAACCAATCTCTAAAGATATTTAGTTATTCTAGGAAGTATCTGTAACTGTGTTCCCAATGTGCTATATATATATGAATATATATGCAAAACATATAAACTTGTAAAAACATATGTCTACAGATACACTTATACATGCAAACCCATATACTTACATGTGCTTTCCTATATATGTATATGCATACATGTCTACCTATGTAACCGCACACATCTTTTTTTGGTTGTTATTACTGTTCTTGTCCACAGGGTTTTCAATGGCCAATTTTTCAGGAGGAGATCACCAGGACTTTCCTTCAAGGCACTATGGCTGGACTCGAACCTCTAATTTTTCATTGAGCTGCCAAGCACATTAACCATTTGCACCAGGGACTCCAAAAGTAACAAACCCAACTTAAATTGAGAAAGTACTCTTCAGAAAGGAAACGCTAGTCCTGCACTATCCAAGAGAAACGTAATGAAAGCCATAAATGTAAAACACACATGACATCTTAAATTTTCTAGTAGCCACATTTTCCCAAAAGTAAAGAGAAATAAATGAAATTAATTTCTAAAACATATTTTAACACATTTTATTTAACAAACTATTCTCATTTTAACATGTAATTAATAATAATAAAAACTCAATGAGATATTTCATTCTTTGTCTCAAACTAAATCTTCCAAATCCAATATGCATTTTACACTTCCAGCACATCTCAGTTCAGACGAGCCACATTTCAACTGCTGAATGGCCTCTGGTTAATGGCTACATGTGCCTAGTGTCTACCATCTTGGACAGCATGGATCTGGCCAGATAAAAGCAGATGATGAGGGCTTTCCACCGTATGGACTTCCTCTCCAGGGCCTGAAAGCACAGGGCTATTACAGAGGCAACAAACGAAATGTGCTTTTGAAATTTAAATATTATGGCTAGAATTTCAAGTATTCAGAACAAAAATTTCCTCCTCGGGTACTTAAAATTTAGTATATTGCTGAAAACAACTCCCAAGGGCAGAGAACAGACTGCTCTTGCCACTTTTGTGAAGCCAAAGGCAACCAATCCACAGTGTATGGTTGTACTCAGAGTTTTCATTCACATGATAGTGATGACTGAAAATCAGTTCTATTTGATGAGAAATGGTGGTTTCTTGCCTTCACGGAATCCTGCTACAAAGCTATCCAATCTCTAGTAGGCATTCTGGTGTATTAATTACAAAATAGTATCCTAGACTGACAGGCATCCTTCAGGTGCAGCTGTGAGTTTTATGTTCACTGACAAATGAGTAAATGCAGGGCCTTCAATATAGTATCAATTGTCCAGATCACGTGTCTGGAGCATTCATAGGCTATTGGCTCTGTGCTTTCTAAAATGGTATACAAGTCCTTGACTTCCTTTTTTTCTTAAACTTGAAATCTGCCTTCTATATAGCTCAGAGAACTACTTTAGTTGTGAAAATTTCAGGATTAGAGTGGTAAGGAGGGTGGTGTTGCTGAAGGCTAGAGAGACGAGTTTTGCTTTTAGAAACTACATTTTTTTGATGCGCTGCTGAGCTTTATTTTCAAGGACTCCCTGCTGCAACCACTAATCTTTCATCTCTTTGTTGAAGCTTCTCTCTGTCCTTACTCAGGCTTTTATCCTTACCTGAGGGGTCAGCAGATAGAAGTTGATAAAGGATAAGCTTTTACGTCCAGGAGATATTTGCAATTTTCTTTGGAAATGCTATAAAACCTTCAGATCTAAAAAGAAAGGAATCTCTATGGGAGATATCTTGCTAGTAGTTTTCTTGGATCACCTCAAATTTAACCCCTGCCAACTCTAAAGCTGCCTTGGATTAGGAAACTAGTGTTTCTCTTTAGAAACTTCCCCAGAAAGACAATGGTGACTTTTTTTGGCGAGGAGG
This sequence comes from Orycteropus afer afer, assembly GCF_000298275.1. Classification (NCBI taxonomy): domain Eukaryota; kingdom Metazoa; phylum Chordata; class Mammalia; order Tubulidentata; family Orycteropodidae; genus Orycteropus; species Orycteropus afer. The sequence goes on from NW_006921772.1 coordinate 1,222,869, forward strand.
GGGCAAATTAAAATTAAAATTGAACTATATTTCTACTTATTTTTAGAGTTTGTGACAGATTCTCAGGGAACGGTAGTATGAAATTTGGCATAGATGTTTGTAGACTAAATTTTTAAGGACTGACTGTTTCCCTTATTCCCATGGTTAATTGAAAGTTAAATGTGTAGTAAAATGAGTTGGCAAGGACTGATTCCTCAGCTCTCAGGAGGCTTCCAAGTTCTTTTTCATGAGCACCCAGACTCTTTTCCCTTGCTAGGCCCAGATTCCATTCTTAGACCAGATGATGCAACATCTGTCTTCTCTTTTAAGAACGTGAGAAATCAGGTTTTTAAAAATATTTCCTCTCTTCAAGTTCCAGGAAATTCAATTAAAATTGCTCAGGCTTTCTTTTTCTTGTTTGCTTTAGAAGCCAGCTCATTGGAAGTGTCCTGTGGAGGTCTCCCACCTGTGGAAGAA
>NW_006921772.1:1223954-1228613 GCF_000298275.1 Orycteropus afer afer
TGGTTAGCAGTCAAATGCCTTAGGCATGCAGAAAACTATGCTTTTAGGCACTACAGATAACAGTGGGGAACGGAGATACACCAAGTTAAGCAGATGGTGAAAGATTCTCTTACTAGAGATTTGTCTTACTGCACAGGGGGAGGGGAGTAGCACACACTCCATTTTTGTATGCAGCGCTATTATGAACAAAAGCTGTCATGGAGGGAAAGCTTCATACTAGGGAATATTAGAGTATTGAAGAGCATTAAAGAGGAGAATCATTGCCAATAGAGAACACAGCCATGAGATCTGTCCTTTTATGTACTCTGGGGTTAATTTCTTTATAGCATCTATTTTATTAATGTCTATCAAGGGTAGGAATGAAATAAAACCAAAGCAATAATGAAAACAAAGAATGGATGAATCAGAGCTGTGTTCCTCTGGGAAAAGTGTCCTGAGACAACATCTCCCTGGGAAAACTCTCAGCACTGATTTTTCCCTTAGGAGCAAGACTATGACCAAAGCAAAATACACTCTTCTGTTATGATTTTATCAAGGAGTTTCAAACAGTACAAAATAATAGCAGGAAAAAAAAAATAGAAGATGGGCAAGGAAAACACACCCTGTAAGTAATGGAATAGAAGGAATTATATCATATTTTTCTCCCACCACCCTCCTCAAATGTACTATTTCCCATGCAAATGGAGTATCTAAGCACTGATTTTGAGGAAGCCATTGGTACTTAATTCTTGCTGCATCTCTATGTGTCTGACTATATCTCTACTTCTCAAGTTAATTCAACCAGTTCAGCAAATACTCACAAAAACTCTTCTAGAATAAGTTAAGACTATCATGACAATCATGAGAATCACAACTTCTATCATACACACTCACTCACTCACTGCCATGGAATTGTTTCCAACTCATAGCAACCCTTCCTTGGGTTTCTGAGGCTATATATCTACAGAAGTAGATTGCCTAATCTATCACACAGGAATTCATTAAAAATTCACAATATTTCTACATACATATTTGTATGTGGTATAAGAATATCCATATATATAAGAGAGCTAATGGAGGAAAATTATTATAATTTCTCAGCTACAGCCAAATACCCTGAGGTAGTGAGTCACTGGATCCATGGGCTCAGGACCATGGTTGTGGGAGACATCAAGCTCAGTTGGCATAACATACTACACAAAAACATTGTTCTACATCCTGCTGTGGTGAGTAGTTATTAGGATCTTAAAAGCTTGCAAACAGCCATCTAAGATGCAACAATTGGTCTCTCCTTGTCTAGAGCAAAGAAGAATGAATAAAACAAAGAACATGGAAACAATTAGTTCAAAGGACTGGTGGACCATGTTAACCTCAGCTTACATGACCCTGAGATCAGAACTAGATGGTGCCCAGCTACCACTGTCAACCACTCAGAAAGGAATCAAAATAGGATATCCAGGATAAAGTGGGAGAAAAATGTAGGACAAACTCAAAATTATAAAAAAGACAAGCCTTCCTGGTATTATAGAGACTGATGAAATCCCCAAGACTATGGCCCTTAGTGACCTTTTGAGCCTGGAATTGAACTCACTACTATGGCTTCCAGTCAATCAATAAACCAAACAAAAACCAAACCACTGCCATCGAGTCAGATCTGACTCATAGCTATCCCTCCTTGGGTTTCTGAGGTGGTATCACTACAGAAGTAGATTGCCCAATCTTCTTTCTGAGGAGTGGCTGGTTAGCAGTCAAATGTCTTAGGCATCCCAGGAACCGCATTTTAGACAACATTGGTTTAGGGATAGCTTCAACCAGAGCTGTTAAACTTTTTTTGCCAGTCTAATGGGCAAGCCCCAGAAAGAGAATTACTTCTGACAAACTGAGGTGAGGTGTCTTTTATAGTATTTAATTAGTACATAATCTGTTTATGATCTTCAATATATACAAAACAGAATTTCCAAAACATGATTTTTTTTAAAGGAAGTAATTGAATCTTAGAGTCACAAACAATAATTTTGTGATATAGAATCCAAAGGTTCACTAGAAAGAAAACATGAACCTTATGTGGTTTCCATATTCAAAGCTACAAATTTCCTGTATTGTATATAATCTGTAATGTCTGCCAAATATGCACAGTGAGATCCATTATCAGAAAAGAAATCAACTTACAAGTCACTCATCACGAGTACATATCTAGCCCAGAAGATGGTTCAAGGTCGCTATTTACCTTTTCCATGGTGTCTCCTTCAGCCCTTATAGCATCCACTTCAGAAATCCTTTGCTCCTCTGGATCCTTCTTCTTTGCTTCTCCCCAGTGCCCATAATCTCCTTGTGCACTGAAGCTAGAAGCTTTTCTTCACTCAGACAGCTACTGGCTGCTGACACTGACAAGCCCAAGGTTGACAAGTAAAAAGGCACAGTCCTGATATTACCAAACCACATGGCAGGCCATTAAGTCAAGTCCCTCGAAAGTCCCAAGGTCAGCAGAGCATGGCAGGCTGCTGAACAACAACATGGCTATACGCAGGGTTCAAGCATGCCATAAGCTAGACACCATTCTGCAAGGCTTCTGCTTATGTAAAGGAAGCAGACCACATCCCTAAGGAAGCTAGCTACTCAGCTGCTCACAGTAGATTCCACCGTGGAGTTGATTACCAGTCTCATAATGGGGAATACTACATTCAGCTGTTTAGCCACTCAACCAGGCCCAGCCAAGTTGACACACAAACTAAACTACCAGAGATATTAAGGTGTGTGGTGGGGAGGTAGATAGAGAATAGAAAGGGGGAGAAAAAAATCTCATTGCATCTAGATAGGGGAATGTTAACGTCTAGATCAATTTCCCCTGGCTAATTCCCTAGCTAGCCTTCAGCAGTGAAAGTGGCCTCATAGTAAAGATAAAATAACAGGCAGAGCTGGAACTGCTATTAATAATTAAGTGAGCCTGTCACCTCTAAATATCCAAGGACCAGCCACTGAAGAAGAAAGTACCAAGGGTCATATTATGCTGCAAAACCTTCTTTACAAGAAGTTGATCTTGATTCAAGTCTAGGTTACCTCCAAATCCGAAGTGGAGAGGAGATTTGCCTCAAAGGTGAATACACTAATCTCTGTTGGTGACCTCTTAGTAACAAGAATTCTTTAAATATCCAGGGCTTATGAGAGGGAAAAAGGAGAATCCTATTGGCCTCTGTGGAATTTATAAATGGAAAAATTTACATTCCCAGCTGAATATTTACACCATTCGAAACAGAACCAAACATACTGCCATCGAGTCAGACCTGACTCATAATGACCCCTCCTTGGGTTTCTGAGGAGGTATCTCTATAGAAGTAGATTGCTCAACCTTCCTTCCAAGTATTGGCTGGTGGGTTTGAACTGTCATCCTTCTGGTTAGTAGTCAAATGCCTTAGGCACTACACCACCAGAGCTCCCTTTATATGCCCCAAAAGTTCATTTCCATTTTCTGCTCTTCCTCTAGAGAAGTGAATATTAAGCTTCTAATTGTGCTAAACAGTTGCTTCAGACAAACAAAAAATTAGACTATACCCCACACTGTAAGGCACAATCTCCTTTTCCTAGGAGCAAGTTGCTGAAGCAGTTCACTGATCTTTAAAATATCTGGTGTAAATATTACAAGATATTTAACATATAGATGACCCTGTTTCTTAATGAACATCTAGCAATGCATCAGATAATACATCTGATTCAAAAATAACTGGCAATCCAAGGAATTGAATAAATATTTAACAGGTAACTCAAGACATTTTCTCTAATACTCAAAAGAAAAAAGTGTGCAGAAATATATGCATAGTTTTAATTCTTTTTTGGCTAGTCACTAACTTTGAGAGAAAGTTAAATTGGATGTGTGTTGGGAGCTCTGGTGGCATCATGCCCAAGGCATTTGACCGCTAACCAGAAGGCTGGCAGTTCAAACCCACCAGCCACTCCTTGGAAGGAAGGTTGGGCAATCTACCTTTGTAGGGATACCACCTCAGAAACCCAAGGAGGAGTCACTATGAGTCACATCCGACTCAATGGCAGTGAGTTTGGCTTTTTTTTTTTTTTATGCCTAACCAATTTAAATCAACGTTGAATCTAACAACTCAGTTTTATTGTTTTGCCAATGCATTTCCAAATGCTTTCATGGCAAATGAAATCATAGCAACAGACAAGTCCAGGAATTTGGAGGAAGGCAAGTGGTTAGAGAAACTGACTTAGAAATGTAAAGGGGGTACCATAGAATTCAATGAAATTCAGCAAAGGCAAAGAAATGGTATTTTTCTGTTTAAACAGCATGCATTTCTGGAAAAGAATAAATCCAAACAAGTTTTAATTATCTTCTCTGTTTATCCTTAAATCAAGTCATTTTTTTCTACTTTACATTGAAGTAAAGAGTTTTTGCTTTAATACAAGCAGTGTCAGAATATCTAATAAGCAAGGTAAGCATGGATTTACTTGTGCTTACTTACTAATCTGTAGTGAACAGTTTCACATGTTTCACCACATCAAAGATTCTGCATCTAGATATGGCTGTCATCTGCCTTTCACTCAGAATCACAGCACCTTCCCACAGAATCAAAGATCTTTTCAAATTTATGATCCCTGACAGTCATGGAGTACCCAGTAAGAAAGGTAAACCTGGGCTTACTAGTACTTACTTACTAATCTGTAGTTAAC
>NW_006921772.1:1229323-1229841 GCF_000298275.1 Orycteropus afer afer
CTTAGTGCTCAATTCTAATAATATACAACCTTTCAGTTCTTGGGTGGAAAATCGCATGATAAATGGTCTAATAAGACCTAAATCCATTTTCTTGAGAGCTTGTTTGGATGTTCTAGCAGGAAAGCAGAGCTGCTCACATACCCTTGACCAAAAAAAGGTCTTCCTCTATTGGGGAAGACCTTTCTATCTCTTCAACCAAGAGTGAAACTTCAGGAGAGATGTACATAGAGCAGTGAGAGAGGAAGGAGATACCCACTTAGCCAGCTAGATCAGCCAAATGGATCCTGGTAATCAATGGGTGACAGATGTTGCATCCAGATTGCCCTCACATCCCTGAAGCCATTTCTTAAATGACGCAAGTAAGTTTCACCACGAGCTTATCATCTGATGTCACCTTTTTCATGGACTAATGATATCATAGGCAATAGAGGGCTACAGAATGGGAGAGAATAAACTAGCTCAACACCAGCTCTTTGTCAATATGAAATCCAAGCTAGGTTTTTTATTTAAAAAAAAAA
>NW_006921772.1:1232619-1233614 GCF_000298275.1 Orycteropus afer afer
GGGACAAAAACTAGCTGACCCACTTCTCGGTTTGTCCAGAAGTGTCTGTTTTTGTTTGCTTCTTGTGCTTTACTTGTTTTGTTTTAAAGTGAATGTCTTTAAGAAAGGGTAGGGAAGAGGGAGTTAAGGAAACTACACTGTATAATTTGCCCAGGACCCTACCATTTCCTGTTATCCCATACTTGACTACTTTACACATTTATCTTACCTGGTAGGCCCCTCTAAGTAAGCAGGTCTATAATCCCTGCTTAAAATAGCCATATATATTCATATGATGGCACAGTTGCCATTGAGTTAACTCCAACTAGACTCTGACTTGACTGACTCATGTTGAGTAGAACTGTGCTCCAAAGGGTTTTCAATGGCTAATTTTTTGGAAGTATACCACCAGGACTTTCTTTCAAGGCTCCTGTGTCTGAATGGACTTGAATCTCCTGCATTTCAGTGAGCAGACCCACATACAAACCATTTGCATTATCTAGGGACTGGTAGCATAGTGCCTAAGGCACTTGACTGCTAACCAGAAAGCTGGTGGTTCAAACCCACCAGCCACTCCTTGGATGGAAGATGGGGCATCTACTTCCGTAGTGATACTGCCTCAAAAACCCAAGGAGGGGTCGCTATGAGTCGGGTCCGACTCAATGGCACATAACAACAAAAACAACAACAGGGACTCCTGTGTATGTACACCCAATCAGATTTGGCATGTTGTGATTATTATCTATAAATCTCAATTTCTTGAGCTATTGATTTATAGTCTAATATGTACTCTAAAAATGAGTATATTACATCTTCTCTTATTCATTGTTAATGTATATTCTCATATGCATGATAGGGAAAGCACTGCAGAAGACCTAAAGAGAGCTCACTGCCTCTTCTTATTTGTTCAAGTTTAGTCTCTAAATATTTCTTTTTTAATATGTGTGTTGTGTTGAAGGAATTCTGACAGCAAGCATAGGTAAATGATCAGTACCAGAAATGGTATTTTCTAAATG
>NW_006921772.1:1234169-1235248 GCF_000298275.1 Orycteropus afer afer
AATCATGAGAGAAAGAAGGGCTGTTTATGCACAGGGAGACAGCTCAAGGGGCAGGAGTGCATGGAGGGATGGACACAGGGAAGAGGTAACTATTGATAGGAAGTGGGAGGGGAACTGTTTCATTTGTCAGGAAACAAAGTATATGTGAACTGCTGTATGGAAAGTGAATTTGCTCTGTAAATTTCCACCCAAATCACAATAAAAATCAAATAAATATAAATAAAATTAGAAATAAATAAATAAATAAGCCTCAGTTTGTTCTAACAACCCTATGAATTATATTTCCCATTTACCAATGGGAAAACTGAGCTCTAGTCTTTAGAGCTAGACTTTTAGAATCCAGGGGAGAGATCAGCAAATACATACTAAAAGTCAAATCTGGCCTGCCATCTGTTTTTGAATGGCCTGCAAACTTAGAATGGTTTTTACATGCTTTAAAGGTTGAATAACAACAACAAAAAAAGAAGAAGAAGAAGAATATTATTTGTGACATGAAAATTTATTGGAACCCAGCCATATTCACTTGCTGCCATATTGTCTATGGCTGTTTTCTTGCTATAACAACAGAGTTGAGCAGTTGTGGCAGAAACTATATAGCTGGCAAGTTTAAAATATTTACTATTTGTGCCTTTACAAAAAAATTTTCTGACCTCTGGTCTAGGGTAATGAAATAAGTTGCTTGAAATCATATAACTAGTAAGCTTTAGAACTAGCCTTGAGTATGATATTCTTCCCCACTTGTCTTCTCATATGATCAGTGTACAAATCCTCTTATATAGATTCATTCTCAAGTTGGCAACATAAGAAAAGTATATCTTGCCCACCAGTCCTCAGATCTCACCAGCCTATAGCTAAAAAAATAATCTCATATGTCTTTGATTATCTTGCAACAGAATGGTCTTCAGATTATTAATGCATTTTTTTCTATGTATTGATTCCACTCTATTCCCACATTAAAAATGTAGATTGACCTGGTTTCTTGACCAAGACCCAGAAGATTTGTGGCAGAGTAGAAAGTTGCCTATGAGATACTTCCTTTCTAGAGTTTTGTTTCTAAAACTTAAGTCTATTGAGAAAAA
>NW_006921772.1:1235583-1236453 GCF_000298275.1 Orycteropus afer afer
CCATAAAGATTTACTGCCTTGGGAACCCAAAGGGGGTTGCTATGAATCTTACTCAACTCAATGGCAGTGAGTTTGGTTTGGAGTTTAGTCAGGAGCAGAAACCTGCTCCCTGACATTACTTAGGGATGTAGCAGGATCTCGGAGGGACCAGCAACATGGGACACCAGGGATATTTGATTCCAATGCTCAGGACTTCAGGCCCTCCCAAGAATCTCATACCCATGGGTGGTGTGGATAGGGCCAAGCAGCAGACCTGAAATGATCATGCTGATTGGGAAGCATCATCAAATGACAGAGATGGGCCTCAAAACCAAGAATCTTAGCATGATTAGGGGATACTGAGCTTCTGCTGGTGCTGTGGTTAAGGCATTTTGCTGCTAACCAAGAGGTCAGTGGTTTGAACCCATCAGCTGCTCCACAGGAGAAAGACAAATTAGTCTGCTTCTTTAAAGATTTACAACCTTGGAAACCCTATGGGGGTCATTTTGAGTTGGAATCAATTCAATTCAGTTTTTGGAGCTTCTCTTAAGGGTGATGGAAAAATATGGAAACAGATATGGTGAAGATTGAACAATATGATAGACATAATTAATGTCACTGGATTGCATATGTGAAGAATGTTGAAATGGCAAATGTCTTGTTACATATATATTTACCACAATAATAAGTAAATAATAATTTAAAAGAACCTTAACATGAGCCCAAGTGAATAATAATAATAATAATAATAAAACAGTCAAGATGACTGAAGCTGAATTTCCTACCTCCTTGGCAGGATAAGAGATCAAAGTCATTATTAAGATAATTTACAGAAAATACAGGAAAGGAATTCTTTCAGTCTTGACTTTGTGAATTGAGATTCACATTCAC
>NW_006921772.1:1237273-1238861 GCF_000298275.1 Orycteropus afer afer
AGCCTATTCCTTTCCCAGAGAGAGGAGCAGCAATCCACTTTCTCCAATCCAAAGCTGTTTATTTCTAATCCTAGGATAATTAATGGTGACAATATTCTTCTCCTTCTGAAAAAATTCCACTTCACCCACAAGGTGTGGTATGACCTCATAGACTCCAACTATATGTCCTAAAACCTGGGTTATTCAGGTTTAAATAACACCCTCTGTGGGATACTAACAGTTCTGTAAATATCCACATTTAGAAGGAAGTGTTCTCAATATATACTGCATAAGAGAATGCTGAGTGTCTCTGTCTGCTCATCTACACTCAGATACAAGCTTACTTCATCCTCAAGAAGGATATGTAGGGATTTGCTTTACATTCCTATGATTAAGTGATCATTTTTATTATTTTTCAAATATAATGAAATGCTTCTCCAAAGATTAGCTGAAATCATAACCCTAGAAGTGAAATTTCTAATAAGTTACATGGAGTTCTTGTGTTAAAACAAATAAAAACTCTTTTTTTCTGCCATACCATCCACCATTCCAGAGCATACAGAGCATCATCACTAGAAATCAAACTAGAAATCTTTTATCATACTGTCATTTTATTGTAAAAGTTACATTTTTAGCAGATTAATAACCAGAAAATACGTTCCCCATTCGCCCAACAAATATCTACTGAGTATTGATTATGAGTATTTCTTCTAAGCCTTATTAATCACATCAAATGACTAGCTTTAGCCTGTATGTATATATAAAATAATGAGACTGTTTCTTATTTTTCTTTTAGATACATTTACTATATCTTTTAAATTTGTTAAATAATAAGATTTTTAAAATGCTGATAAAAAGGAATCAGGTTTTTGAAGAGGTTTTCTACAGCATAATTCCTTTTACTGATATGTTTGGAGTGAGTTGTAGGAATGTCTTTTAAAGCATCCATGATATAAACGTTCTTGAAAGGGTGCTGCTTTTCAGGGTCACGTTACTTTCATAGAATATCCATATATATAAGACAGCTAATGGGGAAAAGTTATGATAACTTCTCAGGTACATATAACCAGCAGCAGACTACAAATTCAGACCCCTGGAGGAAGGTCTAGGAATGGAGCGAGGCAGTGGTTCTCTTTCTTCTCCACCTTACCACCAACCTAGCAAAAATGCCAAATATTTAAACTAATCTGATAAACCTCTGGCAGGTAGCGAAGCCTGCTATTTTGCCATAGAAACTTAGACGCATTCATGTAGTTCTCTATGTCACTTATTGCTAATAATTTTAACAAACTGAGATCCCAAGGAAATAAAATACTTTTTTTCCTTGGTATTTTGTCTATAATTTTGAAATGGTGCAGTTATCTCCTAAGACATCAGAATGCCTGTGAGTCAGAGGACTCAGGCTATGGAAGAAATATTTGTAATGGTGGGAGTTATTCCTAGTATAAAATCCTATTAATGGTTCCCTGAGACCTGATCAAATATTGAAATTGAATAGGCCCCTAGAGTGACGTATAACTTCAGGGAGCATATTTCCATCTGGTACTTTTCCAGTAAGAACTGGACAACTCAATGCAGATTGATAAAAAGAAGTCAGATTATAAAAGAA
>NW_006921772.1:1239451-1241202 GCF_000298275.1 Orycteropus afer afer
CTGAGTGAAAGAAAATCACCACCCTGAAATACAGAGAGACAAGTTCACCCAGAGAGAAACAGATGAGATCTGCTTTCTTGGAGCAGAAGACCTTGGAGCCATAAACTGGTGTTTAAAAAAACGATAATAAAACCAAACGCACTGCCATCAAGTCAGCAACCCCCCCTTGGGTTTCTGAGGTGGTGTCTCTATGGAAGTGGATTGCCCAGTCTTCCTTCCAAGGAGTGACCGGTGGGTTTAAACCACCAGCCTCTGGTTAGCAGTCAAATGCCTTAGGCACTACGCCAGCAGAGCTCCCGTAAACTGGTGTAGGAAAATTTGTATGGTAGTTTCAATAAATTCTGGAGGCTGAGAGTGGACTAGCATGACAGTGAGAAACTCCTGGGGAGCGACAATTTCGTAGACTTCCTTGCCAGAAATCCCACAAGGTTCTCATCGTGAAAATCTGAAAAAGATCTTTCTTGTGGTTCTGGCAGGGGGAAGAGAAGAGTAATCATTGTAAAATACATTTGAAACTTCTCCAAAGAAAAATGTCCTACACTGAGGGGAAAGGTTTTGCCATAGACTTGTATCAGCTGGAGGAAGGGAATTCCTTTCACTCTAACTCCCTCTAACTTTTCTGTTTGACCTAAGGAAGAAAAATATAACTAACAGGGGTCAAGGAAATAAGTTGGGAATGCTACAGCCAGGGACAAAAGAAGGGGCAGAGGAAAATAATAGCTATACCACTTGTTTCGGTTACCTAGTGCCACTCTGACAAGAATATACCACAAATGGGATGGCTTGAACAAACAGGAGTTTATTCTCTTACAGTTTGGGAGGCTAGAAGTCCGAGTTCAAAGTGCCAGGCTCTAGGGGCTGAGTAAAAACCCCTCAAACTTGGGCTTCAGCTCTGCCTTTTGCTCCCTTCCCACTGAAGCTAGAGGCATCTCTTTACTCAGCCAGCTACTGGCTGCTGAGGCTAACAAGCCCAAGGACAACAAATAAAATGGCACAATCCTGATGTTACCAAACCATATGGCAGCCCATTCATTCATGTCCATTGAAAGTCCCAAGGTTGGCAGAGTTTGGCAGGCTGCTGAACAGTGACATGGCTACATACAGGGTTCAAGCATGCCATAAGCTAGAGACCATTCCCCAAGGCTTCTCCTTATATACAAGAAACAGACCACATCCCTAAGGTAGCTACTCAGCTGCTCCCAGTAGATTCCACCATGGAATTGATTACCAGTCTAATCATAGGGAATACTACATCCAGCTGCCCAGCCACTCAACCAGGTCCAGTCAAGTTGACACACAAACTTAACCACCATACCTTTGAAGAAGCACAGGCCCAGTAAAACATCGAGATTCAATTGAAAGATTATAGGAAGTTCCTGTCCCCCACACCTTTACCACCACACTAATAGGACTTCAACATAACAGGAGATGATAGCTGAAAGAGCTGCAAGACACAAATTCTTTCTCAGGAGAAGTACATAGGGAAGCCCAAAATAAAAAAAAAAAAAGTAGAAATAAACAAAAATACTAGAATAATTTGAAGATTTTTGTACTTACCACTAACCAAATATTAAATATAGCTAAACTCTTAGCCATATTAACATAATTCCTAACACTAAAGAGCGATTTACCTCAATTCCTAATACCAGAAAAAACATGTGTGCCTTTCAACATAAAGCTACAGAACATACTAAAAGGTTTAAGAAAAAAACAGTCTGAGTAAGATATGGCACAGACATTGGAAATATCAG
>NW_006921772.1:1260160-1262119 GCF_000298275.1 Orycteropus afer afer
AGGAGAAGACACACCATACCAACATAGCAGCAACCACACCAGCATACCAGTGATCATTCCACAAATCCACCATTAGCACCTGATTTTATTGGTAACTTGGGTCGGCTAGCTGTAAATGCACACGGCCAGTGCTACTGAAACCCGAGCAGAGAGTCTATTAGGGCCACAAAAGTGTGGGCCTGGGGAGGTGCCCCTGCAATGGAACACTGATCAGGCTTGGTTCAGCTTAGTGGTACTGAGGAGCCCACTTGACTTTGTCACTAATATTGGAGCTACAGGCCTGGCTCCTGTGCTGCTGAATCGAAGCAGATATTTGGCACCATAGGTGGGCAGACCCAGAGAGGAACTCCTGAGGCAGATTGTGGAGCCACGCAATTGTGTTCGGTTGGCTTTCCGTCACGGAGGCACCTTGGGAGTGGGGTTTTTGTGTGTGTCTGAGCCTGGTGGAAAGTGGTGAGCCCCTAACAACTGGAGTCTTTGCTGAAATTGAGCTGTGGGCCTGTGAATAACAGTACAATGTTATCATTAGCAGCCCACTCAAAGCCCTAGAAACCGCCCCTAGCAATGTAGCACTTTCCCTCTTTCTCTCTTCCACTCCCACCTCCTCTGACAATACCTCACTCATCCAATAGAAGAAACCACATTAACCACATTAAAAAAATAATACCTCCCAGTTTGAATTCTAAACTTCTCTATCGCAAACAAAAACATATCCACATTCTACACAGTGATTCCACTATCACAAAGAAAACTGCAGAGTAACCCAGTATACCTGAATTAATAACTAAAAAAATAAAATACACCAGTTTCACCTTTTCAAAATATTAAATCATAAAATCTAGACAAAACATAACCAACAGTTAAAGCCAACCTCAAAATGTCTAGGAAACAGCAGGTAACCTCAAATCAAACAAAAAACAGGACAAGGCAATCAAAGCAAAACCACAAAGCTCTCATTAAACATAGAGGAAGAAGAGGCAATAGAATTATCTGAGAAGGAATTTAGAAGGTATGTTTCTAGAGCTTTACAAGAGCCTAAGGAAACCCCAAACAGAAGCAAGGAGAACACAGACTGTTTCCTCAGGAAAATAATTCAAGAACAAAATAACAATATTAATGCACAATAAAAACTCATACAAAAACAGCAGTTAGAAATCCAGCAGATGAATATCAAAATTACAGAATTACACAACACAGTAGGAGCACAAAAAAGTAGGTTAGAACTGGTTGAAGAATGCATATCCCAACTAGAAGACAAATCCCTTGACACCAGCCTGTATGAAGAAAAATCAGAACAAAGATATAAGAGAAATGAAGAGACCTAAGAATTATATGGGATGACATGAGAAAAAACAACATAAGATTCATTGGAATTCCAGGACAAGAAGAGGTGAAAAAAAAAAAAAAAACTAAGAAAAGTGTGGAAGACCTGCTAACAGAAAACTTCCCCCATATCATAAAGGAAAAAAAGATATTTGTCCAAGAAGCTCATAGAACCCCACAGAAGATAGATTCCCAAGAGAAAAGCACCAAGGCATATTATAATCAAACTCTCCAAAATCAAAGACAAAGAAAAAATTTTGAGAACTACCATGGGAAAAAAGAAATATTATTTATAATAATCAAACAGTTAGGCTGAGCTCTGATTACTCAGCAGAAACCATGCAGGCAAGAAGGCAATGGGATGGCATACATAAAACACTGAAGGAAAGGAACTTCCAACCAAGAATCCTATATCCAGCCAAATTATATATCAAATATGAGGGCAAAATCAAGGCATTCACAGACAAAGAGAAATGAAGGGATTTTGTGAAAACCAGACCAACACTATAAGAAATGCTTAAGGAAGTCCTTCCAATAGAGACTCCACAACAGAAGTCAACAAAATCAGGAAATGTGGCATCAATACTAAAATCAAATCAGAAATAGAAACTCAAAATAAGACCATAAAACATTGTA
>NW_006921772.1:1273274-1276782 GCF_000298275.1 Orycteropus afer afer
TAGTGATACTGCCTCGGAAACCCAAGGAGGGATCCCTATGAGTCAGGGCCGACTTGAAGGCACATAACAACACAACAACACAGTTTTCAAGAAAAGCCTGTAAAGGAGTGAAGAAAGAGAGCAGGGGTAAAGGCAGAGCCAAGGCTAATCTTAACTTCACCCACTGGGAGGCTCTGAAACAGACCACAGAATTGTTGCCCCTTAAGGCAAGGGAGCTGTCCTTTTGTACTCCCGTATCTGTCAGTCATTTGCTATGCGTTGCATTGCCTTCCAAGAAGCCCTGGTGGCCCAGTGGTTTAAGTGCTCAGCTGCTAATTGAAAGGTCATTTGTTAAAACCCACCAGTCGCTCTTTGGGAGAAAGATGGGACAGTCTACTTCTGTAAAGATTACACCCTTGGAAACTCTATAGAGCAGTTGTACTCAGTCCTATCAGGTAGTGAGTCAGAATTGACTTTGCAGCAATGGGTTTGGTTTGCTTTGCTTTGCTTTGGCACTGCCTTGATCATGTGGGAGAGGCAGGGTATAACCTTCAGACATGAGCTCCCTTCCAGTTGAGTTCTACACAAAAGAAGAGGGTTTAACAACTAACATACAATTTCAGGTCTGGTATATTATTTAGAAAAAAAAAAAAAAAAGTCACTTATTCCCAGTATACATGCCCCTTTGCAATGTGATTTTCAATTCCTTTTCTACCCTCTGCATCTGGACAGGCTTTATGACTTATTTTTAAAAACAGAATGCAGTGAGTGACCTTGTACCAGGTGTAATCTTAGGCTTCAAGAGGAGAACTTCCACTCACTCTTTCGGATCTCTGATACCACCAACTGAACAAGCCTAGGCTAGTCTGCTGGATGATCAAAGACATTGCCCTAGCCAGCCAGCCAACCAATCAGCAGACACGTGTAGAGCAGCCAGCTCCCAACCAAAGCACAAGCTGTCTGCAGACCCATGAGATCAACTGAGACCAGCTGAGCCTTGGCCAGATCTGCAGAACTGCCCAACCAATTGGTAGACTTGTGTGCAATAATGAATGGTCATTGTTTGAAACTTCTGAGATTGGTGGAAACCTGGACAGATACATGGAGGTGTAAAACTGTTTAAAGTAAAAAATATTTATGACATTTGTAATTATGTTTTCCAGGACAGCTCTTTTTGTAAAGAGAATTGGTTCTTTGACATTTAAAATAATATAAAAATATAATCTGTCATAATAAGGCACATTCTTCTAAACAAAAATCCCTGCCAGTTCCTGTCTTGCTCCAAGGACATGTATGCAACTTTAAGATCAGCTTTGGTCTGAGGACCTCAGTCATTTAAGAAAGCCACATGTGGTATTGAAGTAAAGCATTGTACTTCAGAATTTCAGGACTTGAGAACTGGCTCCCTAGTTTATATTCATATAGTTTGGTGAACATTTTTTTCTGAATCATTTTTCTCATTTGATAAATGAGGATAGTATTTCATATACATCTAGAGAACTGTCAAGAAGCTCAAATAGTAGTTAAGTGTAAAAAAAAAAAAAAAAAAAACTAGGTGAAGTTTAAAAAGTGTAACAGAAATGTATGTTAAATAAAATTTCTAGGAGACTTAATTTGCTTACCTTCTGTTCTGGGTCAACAGGAACTCTTCTGAGATCAAGTGCCCTGAACCCAGTTCCCTTATTGGCGGGCAAGACCTAGTACCAGGATGAGGTTCACTGCTTCCCATTGACGGCTTGGCCAGCAGAAACAAAGGCTCCACCTCCAGTTTTGTTTTAGTTTGTTTTAAATTATTCTTGTTTTATTCCTCTTTTCTTTTTCTCTTTTTTTTTTCCCCTCTCTTTCCATTCCCTGGTTCATGTTTTTTATCCCTTTTCCTGTTTACCTTTTTTTTTTTTTTCTTCTCTTTTTCTCTTTTGGTGCTTCCCATCCCTTCTTTCTCTTTTTGAATTTTTTCTCTCTCTTTTCTTGTACTGTTTGTTTTCTCTTGCCCTCCTTTCTTATACCCCTTCCCCAGGTATTATGGTGGCTTTTTAACTCTTTTTCTCTGTATCTTTCTTTTGTCTTTTATAAGATTTTTCTTTTCATTTTGCATTTTTCTTGGGATTGTTGCCACTTGTTTATGCATTTTGTATTTTTTACTCTCCTGTTTTCAAATTTCTTTTGTCTAACCAGTTGGGAGACAGTAGCAGTGCCCACATGACCCAGCCACACATGTACCTGCTCCAGCCCCACCCACTGGGTGAGGGCCACCATTTGCTTCTGCACCAACTAATCAATGATACACAGCACCAATACCAGGCCAACTCACTCTCAACTGCTCTTCATGAACAGCTAACAGAGACCTGTGATAAACTCACATTCTCTATCAAAACTACCAGGAAACAGGTAGTGAGTGCCTATGTGCTGCCAACTAGTGAATAGAGTAGCACAATAACTCAGATATATCAAAACAAAATAAAAACTAATAACTAAACTCACTGCTGTCAAGTCAGATCTGACTCATAGTGACCTCCTCCTTGGGTTTCCAAGGTGTCACTACAGAACTACATTGCCAAATCTTCTTCCTTCTGAGGAGTGGCTGGTGGGTTTGAACCACCAGCCTTCTGGTTAGCAGTCAAATGCCTTAGGTACTATGCCACCAGAGCTCAAAATAAAATAAAGCAAAAAAAAAAAAAAAAAAGCCTGGGTGAGTCACACCAACATATAATCACCATTTAAATATAAATACAACAATATCACAATGTCTCAGAAACAACTGACCATCCCAGTACACACAAATGAGCAAGATAAAGTAGTACAGAAAATGACCAGAATACAGACCCATAAAACCTCCCTGAGGAAAAGCCACATTGGAATAGCCTGATAAGGAATTCAGAAGAATTGTAATTAGGACCTTCAACAGATTGAGAGAAAGATCAAGGAAAACACTGACAAAATTAAATAATATACAGAAAGAATTCTAGAACAATTTAGAAAAATAATACAATAGCAGAGTGGTAATATGAATGAAAAAAATTAGAAACCATACAAAAACAACAAATAGAAATCTAGAAGATTAATAATAATATTTCAGAAATAAATAATACATTGAAAGGACAAAGAAGTAGAATAGAATCAATGGAAAATAGAATAAGTGCAACTGAAGACAAATACCTCAATACTACTTTGTTAAGGGATCAATCAGAAAAAAGGATCAAAACAAAATGAGGAAATCCTCAGATATATGTGGGACAACACCAAGAGCAATAACTTATGTCTGATCATAATTCCAGAACAGAAAGAAATAAAACCACAGAGAAAATTGTTGAAGAATTTGTTGGAAGAGAGCTTCCTTAATATGATAAAAGATGAGAAGATATCCTTTGAACAAGTTCAATGAATCCCAAAGAAGATAGACCCCAAAAGAAAATCATCAAGACATATCATCATCAAGCTCACCAAAACCAAAGACAAAGAAAGAATCCTGAAAGCAGCATGGGAAAAACAAAAAGTTATCTAAAAAGGGCAACCAATAAGACTAAGCTCT
>NW_006921772.1:1276882-1282256 GCF_000298275.1 Orycteropus afer afer
CACCAGCCACTCCTCGGAAGGAAGGTTGGGCAATCCTACTTCCGTAGTGATACTGCCTCAGAAACCCAAGGAGGGGTCGCTATGAGTCAGGTTTGACTAGACGGAACATAACAACAACATGTTCATCACAGCACAATTCACTATAGCAAAGAGATGGAAACAACCTAAATGCCCATCAACGGATGAGTGGATAAACAAATTATGGTACATGCACACAGTGGAATACTATGTCACATTAAAGAACAATGAGGAATGTGCGAATCATCTCACAAAGTGGATGAACCTGGAGGACATTATGCTGAGGGAAATAAGTCAATTGCAGAAAGACAAGTACTGTACAAGCCCATTACTGTAAAAAGATAAGGGTTTGCTTGGGACACGGAACTCACTTTGCAAGTTACCAGTATGGGGAGGGAAGGGGAGGGATTAATTTGGGGCTAGTTGGGGCCCACATGCTGACGTGGTAAGGGGAGAGATATATGGAAAGAACTGTGACCACCAGGATATCATTAGGAAATTAGAAGACACCAAATTGTGCATGTAAGAGATAGAGAACAGATGCTAATACCAACCATTGTGTCCACGATACTGCATTAACATTAACACCAAACACCAGGCTACAGATAAACACATAAACGCCTGAGAGGATCAGATGGGGGTCAGTGAATAGGAGTATACTCTAGACCAAGGATAGATTCAGCGGAGGCTAATCTTGCACAGACACCAGGGATACAAAATACCTACAATCATAACAGAAACAGTAGAAGACAGACACAGAATAATCTGTCACAGATATCCAGAAACTATGGGCGAGAGATCCAATAGCTCTACCAGCTCAGGACCATAGTACTGGGGGACACCAGACTCAATTGCCACAACAAAATACATAAAATCCTTGTTCCACATCCTACATTGTTGAGTAGCGACTGGGGTCTTAAAAGCTTTCAAGTGGCCATCTAAGATGCAGCTAATGGTCTCCTAGCATCAGAAGTGAAGAAGAATGCAAAAAAATAAGGGCATTTGGAAGCAATCAGCCATAGGACACACTGGCCCTCTACACCAGAACTAGATGGTGCCTGGCTACCAATGCCAACCACTCAGGAAAGGATCAAATCTAGAAATCCTGGATAGAGTGGGAGGAAAAATGTGGAACAAAATCCAAAAACTCAATAATGACCAGAATTACTGGTCAGAGGAAGTCTGGTGAGACCCCCAATACTATGGCCCTGGAATACATTCTGTACCTGGAATAAAATGCATCCCCAGGGGCTGGCTCTTAGCCTGATAGTTAACAAGATGTACATGCAGACCACTCAACCCAGGATGCTGCACCCACATACTCTATGGTAATATATCTCTTAGAGCAATAGACCACGGGACACCAGGGGACCAACATTCAGGTTGAGGAAATGCAGATCAAACAGGAGTACATATATATGAGGGGCACAGGGCGAGGGTTACAAGGAAGGAGGGGAGGAGACTGGGTTAGGGTTGGACATGGTAAATGGGGAGTGAAACTAAATGTACACATAACATTAAATGTAAAGTAAGCTTTTAAACTAAAATTGAAAAAAAAAAAGTGAAGGAGAAATAAAGACTTCTTTAGACATACAAACTCACAAAAGTGGAGAATAGATCTGTAATCACCAGGGTTAAGGAGGGGGTGGAGGCATGAGAGAAATGTGTGTGGTTTAAAAGAGCAATTCAGGAGATCCTGTGGTGATGAAAATGTTCTGTATTTAGACTGTATCTATGTCAATATCCTGGGTGTGATCTTCTACTATAGGTATGCAAGATGTTACCATTGGGGAAAACTGGGTGAAGGGAATACAGGATCACTCTATTTATTTGTTTCAAATGCATATGAATCACAACTATTCCAAATAAAAAGTGCGAAAAAAAATAAAAATCAGTCATTCAGGATTATTTTTCATCCTCATCCTGGGGTTCATGGTAATAAGCTCTGAGAGGACTTATACAACTTGCATCCCTAAAGCAATGGGCAGCAGTTGTCCATTTCTGTGTCAGGCCCATGCTAGCCACCTGCTCCATGTGTGACTCATTGACTGGTCCTAAGCAGAGACAAAGCATGGTGCTGGCTCCCATGGTGCCTCGAGGGGCTGCAGATCCTAGCCTCACTCCTACTCAGCAATCTGGCATCCATCTGCTAACATGTGGCCTACCTCCCTACTAACAATATACCTTTTATTCTTACCACAAGTTCGGTATAGGCCCAGTTCTTCTTAGCTTATATCAGTGACCTCCTGCAGAGGTTTGAGAAATTTTGAGCATCTCTGCCCACGATTTTAAGCCCACACAAAGCTGAGAAAACTGTCTCTGATCCCTTTATGGCTATGTTCCACCCATTCTAGTCTACACCTGCCAGCTGCCACACCAGTATGGCATGGAGAAGGGGTCATTTCCATAGGAATTGCTGTCCTGAGGTCCAAATCCTAGTTATAATATTCTCTATATCTTCAATGTGCATGCTCAGAAGGACTTCCATGATGTTCCACAACACGAGAAAATGGTTCTGAGAGGATGCTTCTGAATTTTTCCATCTTCCATTTAAACCAGCAGCTTTGAACTTAATAACCAAGAAAATGCTTTGTTATTTGGGTTCCATAGCAACTTTTGCCTAAATTGTCTGGGCTGGAAGAAAATACCCTTGAGTAATGAAGAGAGCCGAAGAGCCTGAGGAGAGGGACAGAGTACAGCTTTAGTACATTCAGGATTATTCTACTACAGTAAAGTTTCTCTGTACTATATGAAGGATGTACATTAGCAATGCTCCCAAGATACCATCCCGGCCAAAGGCATGCAAGCTGGAGGGCTTCAGTTCTGAATGCTTCAAATAGTTTATCACTCAATGATAATATAACCCTGTCAGGGAATACAAGACTCAAGAGACTCGTTGGAAATACTTATTAATGTGAATGCTTTCACATATCTTAAAGAAAGAGGAAAAAACAAATGCAATGAAAAAAAAAAGGAAAACCTTGAGCAGAAAGCTTAAGGAAAATGGACCATTTACAACCCCTTCTCCTAATTTGATCTTGAGAATAAGGCTTTAATTTTTCTTTCCTCTGTACTATTCTCCAACTTCCTGATACTTTTCATTGCATGCTGAACCTCTGTTTTCATGGGGATCCTTTGTGGTGCCTTCCCACTGCACACACAAAGGTCCTTTTCAGAAACTTAGGGAACATACTTGTTTGCTACTAACCAGCTGCTTACTAAGTCACCTCACATCCTGGTGCACGGAACACTATAGATAATTAACGTTGTGAATTCCCTATAAATATCCAAGCCAAAGTACCCTCAGTCAAAGATCTCAAACACAAGAAAACTCTTTGTGTGAACAGGAAACTGATTTGCGTACTTACTGTTAACTAGACAAACAACTTGCAAGTGGATTGCATTTGCTCTCTTGGCAGCTCTGTTTGTACAAAGCAGCTTAACTGGAAGATTAAAACGCATTCTATCTTAAAATATTGTGCTATAAAACCATACACCTGCCCAGAGTTCAAAGGACTGTGATCTTATTACATGGTATGTAAGCCACAGGAAAATTTTTACTTGGAAAAGAGTTCATAGTAACAAACCTGGGCATCTGAAGCAAATCACCCCAAATCATAGCTTTCTTGGGTTGGTAAATTGAAAAAAGAAAACTACACATACCAGCTTCCTGAAGGAAATCTAGTTAAATTCATAGTGTGGAGTGCTTTGGAAACTTCCATTGTACAATGGATGAAGAAACTAAGGACTTCCAAAGGGCAGGCAAAACATGAAGCTACTCTTTGATTCTATGATAGAAGACAATTTAGAATTTTGCTAATACCAATGATAATTATGGTAATGAAAAAATACTGCTCTCTAGCTTCTATGGTGATTACCTTTTATTTTCTATCAAAGATAAATGTGGGCTGAGAGAAATGGAGTGGATAGAAAACCTAGGTGAAGTTTTAGATAAGCAACAGGCTATGCAAATTTTTACCAAGCAAGGCTGAAAGTTTCTGAGAAGCCACCCATATGCAGATAATATTAATATAACTCAGGTGTGCAGTGGGAAGAAGGGAAAGGTCCATTCATCTAGGTGTTAAGAAAATGACTGCTTTTTCTTTTTTTTCTTACTACCTATAATTTTCAAATTAATAGCCTGCACAGGCTAAATCGACCACCTGTTAGAGGATAGTTGGATTTATTATTTTTTATTTTAATACAAAGCAGTAAATGCTCAGGGAGAACTCTGTCTTTCTCTTGAAGCTTCTCTGGCAAACTGCCAAGAATTTCTCACCAGCCCCTACTCTAAGTTCTTAATATCATCAAATCATTTCATCTATGCTCTCATTTCTTTCTTCACTACTCTCTTTAATGTCCCTCCTGCATGTTAGGTAATATAGGCAATTTACAGTCCTTGGATACCTACTTAAAGAAGGGAAAATTCAGCTTAGGAAGATATAAAAATCAGTTACTGACTTTGTCTTCAAGACCAGAGAAACATAAAAATCGACTAAGAGCTGGGACTAGACTGGGCATTCATGAGGCCCTGGAGTAATTGTATTTTTCTTCAATGAAATAAATGGTCTTTGGGAACTTGAGTTATTGCCAAGGATCTTTCTAGTGTGGTGTGTAAACAGGTGGACCACTCATGGGCATGAGGCCAGTGTGTCCACCAATGGAAATTAATCAAGTGCCCAGTAGCAGCCTTCAATCTCCAGTGCCTTGCTAAACAAAGTAGTCAATCTCTTGGCAAATTAGGCCCTGCTCTTTTACTAAAAGAATTATGTCTTAATTACTCACTTTCCACTGAAAGTTTCTTTATAAAAGCTCCAAAGTTTAAGCCTCTTAGCAGTTTCTTGTCAGTTTTAGCACAGGGCTCAAAGCAGCTGAACTCTGAAACACCCTCATTATTCAGTTTGGTTCTCAGGTTCCCCTTCTCTTTAAATGTCTCCTTTGCTTTGAGATAAATAATACATCCATCTTTGTAAATGTAGCTAAAATTCCTTTAACATAAAACTTGCAGGAGTTTAGCCCAGGTACGCGGAATCATGAGTGCTTCATGGAAGGCCACCTGCTGGACTCTTCTTTGCTTTTAGAAACTAGACTGTATGAGCTGCTCTCTAGGAAGCCCCTTCTATGCTTGATAATGTTGCCCACTCTTTCATCCCCTGTGACTTTGGCAGGTAGCACAGCTTCCATGCTCAAATTCTAATCCTACCACTTCCTAGTCATGGTGCCCAGGAGATTTACTCAGTCTTTCCCTTAGTATTTTCCCTTAGAGTCAGAAGCATTTCCACCTATTGAAAAGACAAAACATTGCCATGCATCTAACAAAGAACTGATACCTGTTCCTTGACCCTCCTTTTATAAG
>NW_006921772.1:1288083-1291877 GCF_000298275.1 Orycteropus afer afer
GAAAGCAGCATGGGAAAAACAAAAAGTTATCTAAAAAGGGCAACCAATAAGACTAAGCTCTAATTTCTCCGCAGAAGCCATGCAGGTGAGAAGTCAACAGGATTATACATACATACATAAAACCCTGAAAGAAAAAAATTGCCAAGAATTATATACCCAGCAGAGTTGTCCCTCAAATATATTGGTGAAATTAGGACATTTCCAGATAAACAAAAATTAAGGTAATTTGTTAAAACCAGACCAACCTAACAAGGGATGCTAACAGGAGCCTATCAGACAGAGAACCAAAAAAGCAGACAACAACTGACGATTAACACACATTATAACATAACCCAGAAACCAACCCAGTTATAGAGGTATCCAAAGTAAAATAAACTTATAAGATTGTAAACAAGGAACCAGAGACATCATTTGGCAAATGAGGACAACTACAAACCAAAAACAGGGAATAAATATTGTAGGTGCAGAACTTCCAAATGGAGAGGAAGTCAAGACAATTGTAAGATAGAACACTGTTCTAAACTTGCAAAGAAAATAATAAATCACAGGGTAGGGGTAGCCTCAAAGAAAATTAATAAACCTTCACATCAAAATAAGAGGAGAAGCACAAATATTTAGCAAATACTAAAACAATAGCATCAAAAGTAATGATAAAAAATTCATAAACACAGCAAATAAAATTATATGGAACAAAGAAATCAGCAACACAACAAAAGAAAACATAACAAAGTGAGATCAATAAATTCATACTTGATAATTACACTGACTGTAAATTGATTAAATGCACCACTCAAGAGATAGAGAGTTGTAGACTGGATAAGAATACATGACCCAACAATATGCTGTCTACAAGATATTCATCTTAGACTAGAGACAAAAATAGACTAAAAATCAAAAGTTGTAAAAAGATGTATCCAGCAAATTGCAACCAAAACAGAGCAGGAATGGGAATATTAATCTATGATAAAGTAGACTTTAAGACAGAAATCACCAAAAGAGACAAGGAAGTACATTATATAAGGATTAAAGGACCAATTGAATCATAGAACATAACCAAAATAAATGTCTATCCCCCAATGAAAGAGCCCCAAAATACATAAATAAGACTTTAACAGAATTGAAAAGACAGAGACAACTCCACAGTAATAATTTGAGACTTTAATACATCACTTTCAATGAAAGATAGGACATCTAGGAAGAAATTCAATAAAACCACACAATCAATCAACTTGATCTTATAGACATCTACAGAGCACTTCACCAAACAATAGCACAACATATCTTCTTTTCCACCACACATGGAACATTCTCCAGGATAGACCATATGTTAGGCCACAAAGCAAGCCTCAACAAATTTAAAAACATTGAAATACTGCAAAACATCTTCTCAGATCACAGTGCTATAAAATTAGAAATCAATAATAGGACAATCAATGGAAAAAGAGCAAACACATGGAAACAGAATAACACCCTCCTTTAAACTACTGGGTAATAGAAGAAATAAAAAAGAAGTTTAAAGTTCATTGAATTTAAAGACAATTAAAACACGACATACCAAAATTTTAGGGACACAGAAAAAGCAGCAATCAGAGGGCAATTTATAGGAATGAATGCAAACATCATAAAAGAAGAGCCAAAATCAACACCTTAACCAGCATCTCCAAAATTAGAGGAAGAGCAACAAAAAAAGCCAAGAGTCACTAGAACAAAAGAGTGAAGATTCAAACAGAAGTAAATGAAACAGAAAATAGGAAGACAATAGAAAAATCAACAAGATTGGAAGCTGGTGGTTTGAAAAGATTAATAAAATTGACAAATCAGTTCCATCAAGATGGTGGAATAGGCAGACAAGGTACACAGATCCTCTGCAAAAAAGCAATGAGAACCTAATTGAAACCAATACAGAAGATGGTCCTGGAACCCTGAGCTTTGAAGGGAAGAATAAAGTGAATTAAATACCAACCAGTAGAACAACATGAATGAAAACAGTGAATAAGGAGACAAATGGAGCTGCAGACTGTCAGCTATCCTGATGGCACAGGTAGTTTGAATATTTACAAGTGGTGTTACTATCTGGGCAGCAACCTTAGAATCTGCCTTGTTCACCAAGGGCTGCAAGGACAACTGCACTGGTGCCTAATGACTAGAAAGGAAAAGAGCAAATAAGGAGACAAAATGAACTGTGGACTTTCAGCTGTTCTGAGGGTGCAGCCATTTTGAATATTTGCAAGCAGTGTTCTGATCCAAACAGCAACCTAAGAATAGGCTCTGCTTGCAGAGGAGAGCATGGGCAACCACATTGGATGCTGATGACTAGAAAGGTGCAATACTCCCCTTCTTACCCTTGTACCCCATGTTCTGGTGAATGGAGGTAAGGCCCCCCCTCAACTTCCACCATCCTTCTTAACTGGTAGGAATTCTATCCTGGGTCTGTATGCCCTGACAGAGCCTAGGTGCTCTGCCCTAACCTCCAGGATTTTTGTTTGTTTGTTTGTTTGTTTTTGTTTTTAAATTGTGATTTGGGTGAAAGTTTACATAGCAAATTCACATCCCCTACAGAAGTTCACATACACTTTGTCTCATTATATTGACTACAATGCAATAGTTCCCCTCCCACTTCCTCCCCATAGTTACTTCTTCCCTGTGTCCATCTGTTCTGGTTACCTAGTGCCACTCTGACAGAAATATACCACAAATGGAATGGCCTTAACAAACAGTTTATTCTTACAATTTGGAGAGTTTAAGTCCAAGTTCAAAGTGCAGGCTCTAGGGGCTGGGTCAAAGCCCCTCAACCTTGAGGAGGTGTTTCTTCACTCAGACAGCTGCTGGCTACTGAGGCTGAGAAGCCCCGAGGTTGACAAGTAAAAAGAGTCCTGATGTGACCAAACCACATGGCAGGCCATTAACTTAAGTCCATTGTAAGTCCCAAGATCGGCAGAACAAGGCAGGCTGCTGAACAATGACACGGCTAGCATGCCATATGCTGGAGACCATTCTCAAGGCTTCTCCTTATACACAGGAAGAAGACCACATCCCAAAGGCAGCTACTCAGCTGCTTGTGGTAGATCCCACCATTGAGTTAATTGTCAGTCTCATCATGGGGAATAACTACCACCAGCTGCCCAGACACTCAATCAGGCCCAGCCAAGTTGACACACAAACATAACTACCACACCATCTTTCTATGTACTCCTGCCCCCTGAGCTGTCTCCCTGTGCATAAGCAGCCCTTCTTTCTCCCATGATTGTTCTCTTCAAGGAGTGTATCTCCCTCAGGTAAATATTCAACTCATATGCCTGTCTTTTGTTTGGCTGGAAGCCACTGGTGTGGGTTCAATTCCAGACCTGAAGGGCAGCTAGGGACCATAGTCTCAGTGGTTCCACCAAGATCTATCAGACCAGCAAACCTGGTTCCCCTTCCCCCCCTCCAAATGATTTTGAGTTTTGTTACACATTGTTCTCCCTCTCTATCCAGGATCTCCTACATAGATCCCCCTCTGAGCAGTTGACAGCAGTAACCAGGAACCATCTAGTTCTTCTGGTCTCATAGTCGTATAGGCTGAGGATCACATGGTGTACCAGTCATGAAGACTAATTGTTTCCATGAATCTTGGGTTTTCTTCATTCTTCTTTTCCCTGGATGAGGAGAGACCCATCATTGCATATAGATGGCTACTTGCAAGCTTTTAAGATCCCAGTCACTACTCACCAAAGTAGGAGGTGGAACAATGTTTTGTGTAGTATGTTATGCCAATTGAGCTTGATGTCCCCTGCAACTACGGTCCTGAGCTCACA
>NW_006921772.1:1294582-1297873 GCF_000298275.1 Orycteropus afer afer
CTCATAATGAATGATTTTCTTGATACATTGTTGGAGCCTTTTGGCTAGGATTTTGTTGAAGATTTTTGCATCTATATTCATGAGGGATATTGGTCAGTAGTTTTCCTTTTGAGTGATGTCTTTGCCTGGTTTTGGTATCAAGGTTATGATTGCTTCATAAAACAAGTTAGGGAGGATCCCATCCTTTTCTATGTTTTGGAATAGTTTGAGGAGGATTGGTGTCAGTTCTTCTCTGAATGCTTAGTAGAAATTTCTGGTGAAACTGTCTGTTCCAGGACTATTTTTTTGTTGGTAATTTTTTAATGACCTGTTCAATTTCTTCTTTTTTTATGGATCTGTTCAACTCTTCCACATCAGTCTGTGTTAGTTTAGGTAAGTGTTGTGTTTCTAGAAATCTGTCCATTCTTCCAGATTTTCAAATTTTTTGGAGTAACGTTCTCCCTAGTATCCTGATATTATCCTTTTTATTTCAGTTGGTTCTGTTGCTATGTCACCCATTTCATTTCTTATTCGTGTTATTTGTATTCTCTCCCACTTTTCTTTGTTAAATTTGCCATTGGTTTGTCAATTTTATTAATCTTTTCAAAAAACCTTCTTCTGATCTTGTTGATTTTTTCTATTGTCTTTCTATTTTCTGTTTCATTGGTTTCTGCTCATATTTTATTATTTCCTTTCTTCTTTTGAGTGTAGGCTTTCCTTGCTGTTCTTTTTCTAGTTGTTGGAGATATTGGTTTAAAGTGTTTATTTCAGCTCTTTCTCTTTTTTTGGATGTGTGCATTTATAGCTATAAATTGATCTCTGGTCACTGCTTTTGCTGTGTCCCATGATTTTAGTATGTTGTGTTTTCATTCTCGTTTGATTCAAGGAATTTTTGAATTTCAATTTTTATTTCTTCTCATATCCAGTCTTCCTTAAGTAGGGTGTTGTTCAGTTTCCATGTGTTTACTCTTTTTCTGTTGATCTTCCTATTGTTGATTTCTAATTTGATAGCATTATGATCTGAGAAGATGCTTTGCAGTATTTCAATGTTTCAAAATTTATTATGGCTTGCTTTATGGCTTAACATATGGTCTATCATGGAAAATGATGACTAGAAAGGTGCAGTATTACCCTGCTTACTCTTATATCCCATACTCTGGCGAATGGAGGTGAGGCCACCCCACCTCCAACCTCCTTCTCGACTGGCAGGAATTGCATCCTGGGTCTGTGTGCCCTGACATAGCCTGGGTGCTCTATCCCACCCTCCAGTGTTGTTTCTGTCAGTTTGTTTTTAAATTAGTCTTTTTTTCTTCTTCCTTTCCTCCTTGTTATATATTTTTCTCTTCTTTCCTTCTCTATTTTTCTTTTCTTTCTCTTCCCTTTTTCTTGTTCCCATTTTTTTCTTTCTTTTGGTTCTTCCCAGCCCTTGTTTTGCTTTTTGCAGTTTTCTCATTTTTCCCTTATTTTCCTTTTGTTCTTGCTCATATTCTCTTATCCCCCTCCCCCTAAGATATTGTGTGGTGCTTTTCTCTTTTTCTAATTATATTTCTTTTGTCTTTTAAAAATATTTTTAAAAATATCTCTTCTCAATTACTGCCTTTATTTATTTATTTTTTGCAATTGTTCCTGTTTGTTTATGTAGTTTGTGTTTTTTGTTATTTTCTTCGTGTGTGTGTGTGTTTCTTTTTTCTTTTGTTTTGTTTGTTTGTTTAATTAATAGGTGAGCAGCAGCAACCATACCCATATGATCCAACTGTACCCACACATCTTGCAGCCCAACCCACTTAGTTAGGGCAACCACTTGCTTCTGCACAAACTGGTCAAGGAGACATGGCAGCTAATACTAGCCCAATACACCCTTAACTGCTCTTCATAAACAGCTAACATAGATCTGTGTGCACACACTCATTCTCTATCACACCCATCAGGAGACAGGTGGTGAGTGCCTATGTGCTGCAAAATAGTGAATAGAAAAGAACAGAGCTGTGCTCACCCAGAAATGTCAAAATAAAATAAGAAAAAAAAAAAAATCTTGGATAAATATCAGAAAAAAAGGAATATAAGTGACATTCCTCAGCATAATAAAGGGCATATACACAAGACCAACAGCCAACATTATTCTCAATGGAGAGAGACTGAAACCATTCCCTCTACAAATGAAAAGCAGATAAGGATGCCCTCTATTACCATTCTTGTTCAGCATTGTATTGGAAATCCTAGGAGGGCAATAAGGCTAGAAAGAGAAATCAAAGGCATCCAAATTGGTAAGGAAGATGTAAAACTATCTGTATTTGGAGATGATATGATCCTATATGTATAAAACTCAAGAGAGTCAGCAAGCAAACTATTGGAACTAATTGAACTATTTAGTATAGTGGCAAGATACAAGTTCAATATACAAAAATCAATTGGGATCCTCTACACCAGTAAAGCATAGTGCCTAAGGCACTTGACTGCTAATCAGAAGGCTGGTGGTTCAAACCCACCAGCCACTCCTCGGAAGGAAGACTAGACAATCTACTTCCATTGTGATACTGCTTCAGGAGGGGTTGCTATGAGTCAGGGCTGACTCGATGGCACACAACAACAACAACAACACCAGTAAAGAGATCTCTGAAAAGGAAATAATGAAAACAATACCATTTACAATAGCTACCAAAAAGATAAAATACTTGGGAATAAATTTTGCTAAGGATACAAAAGATATATAAAAAGAAAATTACAAAACTTTGCTTCAAGAAAATATCAAAGATCTACATAAATGGAAAAACATACTACTTATGGATAGGAAGATTGAATATTGTGAAAATGTAAATAATACCCAAATCAATCTATACATTCAATGCAATCATGATCCATATTCTATCACCATTCTTTATGGATATGGACAAACCAATCATTAATTTTATATGGAAAGAAAAGAGACCTCAAATAAGCAAAGTACTACTGAAAAAAGAAGAACAAAGTAGGAGATGTGACAGTCCCATATCTCAAAACTTACTATAGAGCCACATAGTCAAAATAGCCTGGTATTGGCACAATAAAAGACACATAGACCAGTGGAACAGATTTGAGAACCCAGGAATAGATCTATCCACCTATGGACAGCAGCGAGGCGGGAAGGCAGGGAGAGGAGAAAAGGCAAAGGGGACCAGAATAGATCCAGGAGTTAGTTTCAGGGATCCAGGTAAGGGTGATTGGAGGGGTCTAAAAGCTAAGGGAGACAAACTTGTCTGTTGGTTTGTCCTACTGTGGTGATGTGTTGCTGTGAGCCTTGAGCTGTGCCACTGGTGTTTCAAACCCCGGGGGGGG
>NW_006921772.1:1321138-1328531 GCF_000298275.1 Orycteropus afer afer
AAACCTACTATACAGCCACAGTAGTCAAAACTGCCTGGTATTGGTTTAATGACAGATACATAGACCAATGGAATAGAATTGAGAACCCAGAAATAGACCCATCGACCTGTGGTCAGCTGATCTTTGACAAAGGGCCAAAATCCATTAAAAGGGGAAGAGAATGTTTGTTTAATAAATGGTGCTGGTAAAACTGGAGATCCATTTGCAGAAAAATGAAACAAAATCTGTACCTCACACCATACACAAAAATGAACTCCAGAGGGATCAAAGACTTAAATGTGAAACCCAAAACTGTAGAGTTCCTCAAGGAAAACCTGGGGGCAAATTTAGGGACCCTAATATATGGCATAGATAGATTATCAAGCATAACTCAAAATGCACAAACAGCAGAAGAGATACCAGATTATTGGGAAACCAGATATACCTTGTAGGTATATGGTTATTATCCTATCATTGACAGCACTGTACTTCAGAATAGACCTTGAAGCATTCTTTTTGACAATAATTGCAACACCATTCTTCAATTTTCCTTTCCTGGCATAGTAGACCATATATTTTTCTGATTCAAAATGGCCAATAGCAATCTGTTTCAGCTCACTGAGGTCCAGGATATCGATCTTTATGCACTCCATTGTTAACATCTTAGAAATTAACAATATGATTGCTATCTATTGATGGTCTAAATTTCAAATGCACCCAGCTGAATATTCAAATAGTCAACTGGAAGGTAGAGCTGAGTGGTTCTCTTACCATAGAGTGCAGAAGGAAAAACAGGCGAAAAATATGGGTGAAAATCTAAGGAACATGAGGACAAATCTGGAAGGATAATCTTCCACTTTGCAAATGTTCCAGGAAAATGGAAGGGAGAAAATAGAAGAGAGGAAGTAATGAAAATAATAATAGAGTAAAATGCCCTTATCAAATATTCAGATAAAAAAGCTCCAGGTTAAAAACAAAACACTAAGCTCATCTTGGTGAAATTTCAGAACCCAAGCAAGATAGAGAATATCTTAAAACATGTCAGAGAGATTAAGAAGATGCCAGTAAGGAAAAAGGATCACATTAACATTGAAATTCTTATCTGCAGATACATTTGCTAGGAAACAAAGGAACAACGGCATCATGATTCTGAGAAAAACCCATTTGAATCTAGAATTCTCTACCTAACCAAACTCTTACTAAAGGATAAAACAAGGTAGAAATTTAGGGAACATGCACTTGCATACTTAGTTAGAAAATGTACTATTTTTTGGGGGGCCTTCCTAAAAGATCTGAACATTACAATGAATGGTTCATTTTGTAGATGTGGAAAGAAGAATACATTTAGCAGTCAGAGAATATGCATTCTTCTTAAGCTCCATGGAATATTTGCAAAAGTCAAACAAGTATGATATTAGTTCACACACACAGTCAATAATATTCAAAATATAGAATTCATTTCAGCCGTATTTTTGTAACTAAATACACAATAAATTAATAACAAAAGAATAGCAAAAAAAAAATCCATTCACTTGAAAATCATTAAACAACTTTCTATAATAAATCCTGAGTAAAATCAAAACTAAAAAACAAAGGTTTTAAAATTTAGAACTGAAAGACAAGGAGATTATGACATATGAAATGTATTCAAAGCAATATGCAAGAGAAAAATCCATAGCCTTAAAAAACATTTATAAGAGAACATGATAAATTGAAAATAAATTATGTAAGTATCAAAATAAGGAGCTTTGAAGAAAGGGAAATAAATTAAGAATTAAAAAAAAAAAGATATCTGTAAACCTAAGGCATTTGACTGCTAACCAGAAGTCTGGAGGTTCAAAGCCACCAGCTACAAGTCAGAAGGAAAATAGGACAATCTACTTCCATAGAGATACTGCCTCGGAAACCCAAGGAGGGTTCGCTATGAGTCGAATTGACTTGACAGCAGTGAGTTTGGTTGTTGTTGGTTTTTTTTCCCCAATAAAATAGAAAGACAAAAATATTAGTAAATGAAGACTTTATTATAACAACAAACAAACAAAAATTGTTTTTAAAGACAAATAAATTAGTCAAACCTTAGGTAAATCTCAAAACAGGAGGAAAAGTCACCACATCTAGAAAGATAGATGTAGAAGAATGACTAAAAATTTTGCAAACTGAGGATTGAGGTCTGAATTCTATTCTGAAGGCCATGAGGGAGTCACTATAAAGATTCATAAGGAGAAAAATAATATAGTTTTATAATTTTGAGAGAAATATCACTTATAGCAATGGCGAAGGAAGGCAGGAGAATGTAGTCTGTGGTCAGCAAGCATTTTTGCAGGTCTCATGCACAAGCCTGAATAATGCCTTGACAATAGAGATAGAAGATAGATGGACTCAAGAGATTTTTAGAAAGAAAAAAGTACAGGATTTTGTGATTATTTGGATGGTAGCTGCCTGACAAGAGTAAGGAAGACAGGAGAAGCAGATTTGGGGGTAAAGATGAGGATTTCATGTTTGGACATGTTGAAGTTAATTCTTCTAGGTAAAAATGGCACATGCGCTATGAGATATTCACATGGGAGGAGGAAGTCTGGATGAGATATATATATTTGGATGTAATCTAGATATTGGTCCAAGATTGATCTCACCTTTTGTGCCAGTTCTGATCAGTGAGTAATGTTAGATTGAGACACATGTTCAGAATGACTATGAGGCCAAATTAAGATTGAACAAGAATAAGTGCAAGGACAAATTAGTAATGTGTCATGGGCACAGGTGACAGTTGTAGAGCAAGCATATTGTTCATTTTCTGAGCCCTGTTATAAATAGTAGTTTGAAGTAAAGGGTGAGGATGAGTTTGCCCACAGAGAGTATATAACTTCAGAAGAAAATAGTGAATAAGGGGAATCTAAGAAATCACCAATGTTTAAAGAATGGATAAAGGACAGTCTTGATACAAATTCAGCAAGTTTTATCAGTCTGGATTTTTAATCACTTCACCTTATCATATCAAGTGTCATAAGAGTTGCATGATTTGCACCTATAACCCACTGCCATTGAATCAATTCTGACTCATAACAATCCTATGGGGCAGAGTAGAACTGCTCCATAGGGTTTCCAAGGCTGTAAATATTTATAGAAGCAGACTACCTCAGCTTCTGAAGAGCAGCATGTTTTAATCCAATCACTTGTCTTTTTGGTTAGCAGCCCAAAAAAACCCACTGCCATCAAGTTTATTCCAACTCCTGGTGACTCCCATTGAGTTTCCAAGGCAGTAAATCTTTACAGAAGTAGATCACCCCATCTTCCTTCTGGGGAGCAGTTGGTGGGTTTAAACTGCCTACCTTCTGGTTAGCAGGCAAATGCCTTAGGAGCTGCTCCACCAATGTTCCTTATTATGCAACCAGAGCTGCTTTATATCTATAAAATAGGAAACAATTCCAAATCTACATGTGACAATCGACTCACTGCTACATCTACAAGATTTTGAGCTCAAAGAATTGTTAACAATAGTGTGCTTAGGTTTAGTGTCCCAATTTTTATTAGTACAGAGTTCCCATCCATTGCCTTATGCCTTTAATACAAGCCTCATATATTTCAGATCCAATAACTATGGCCCTAACCTAATTTCCAGAACAAATACTTTCTTTGGCTATCCTCAATATATCTTACTGATTTTTTTTTTTCTCCATTAAATCAAGTTAGAAATAGCCACTATCATTAAATTTAAATCAGGTAAAACTTTATGCTCTAAAGCTGAATTCTTTGAGATAAAATCAGAGGTGGGAGGAAACTTTCATAAACATCATAAAACATAAAGTTAAGCCATGATTGTTACAATATCTAGAATCTTAATATGTGGCTTCATATACGAGGAAATATGTTGGTTGTTTTATGCTTTGTGGAAAAGAATTTGTTCTAGAAATGAGAAAGCATGACTTTTAATGTACTCTGTGTTACTAACTGCTGGGAAACTTTGAGTTAGCTAATTGGTGCTGAGGTGACCAACTTGTCCCCATTTGCTCATGCTCAGCATGAAAAGCCCTGCATCCTAAGAAGCCCCTCTGTTCAGCGCAAACTAGACAGTTGGTAACTGTATTGGTCACCATCTTTGAACGTTAATGGGATGACTGGCTTGAATAATCTCAAAAAATCCACTCAGCTCTAAAATTCTAGAGACAGATAAATTGGATATACAAAAAAGGTGGTTGCTTGCATGACACAATTTTCCCAGCATTCTATATGCTGCTTAGACTATTAACAAAACAAAACAAAACAAAAAAACAGTTGTCATCAAGTCGTTTCTGACTCATGACAACCCCACGTGTATCAGAGCAGAATTGTACTCCACAGAGTTTTCAATGGCTGATTTTTTAGATTTCCAGGTTTTCCTCCACAGCTGTCTCTGGGTAGAAAGAAACCTCCAGTCTTTCAATTAGCAGCGGAGTATGTTAACCTTCTGCACCACCACGGACTCCTGATATATGACAGAGTATTTTAAATCCCTAACATTCAATTCAACTAAACACAAGATTACATACGTGTGCCACACCTTCACTAACACACGGCACAGGATTAACATTTTTTTAGGAACCTGAAGCTAGAAGAAACTAGGAGATGCAATAGCAAAGAGAACTGCTTGGACCAGAAGAGTGCCCCACTGTGTGACTAAAAGACTTCCACTCACAATTCTGTCTGTCCTCCTCCAGCCAACATCAGATCCCCTTTTTTCATTCAGTGGTCATTAACAACAAAAGTCCTAAGTAGATCAGCCTCCAATTTGAATGAAAGCTGGGTTTTGTGAAATGCGAGTAGAAGAAGAGCGTTGCCTGAAGGTAGTTGATGACTATGAGGAGTGTTGAGGGTGAAAAAGGCAGGCACACAGACTCTCTTCCTAAGTGACTGAATATGAGGAGTCATAGAAATAAGCAACTTCTTGGTCTGAGCTAGAGAAAGCTTTCCTTTTGTTCTGACCAACTAACTGTGTACAATCCAGGTCACTGCATGCTATATTAATGGCTTCACAAAGCCCATGTGAGATTTACTAGTATCAAACTCTGGAAGGCATCATACAGCATCAAAAGAGAACTGACCTATTCCTTTCCAAAAAAGAGCTCATGAAACCTAAAAAGGCTTTCTACAAAAAAAAAGAAAAACTAAATGAGGCATTAAGATCCTGTGGTTAATGCCCCACACCACTGACCTGTCCAGTCAGTTTAATAACTGATAGTTGAGTCAGTTCTTACCTGAATATCTTCCTCCTGCAAAGCAACTAGTGGATTTGAACTTCCAACCTTCTGTTTAACAGCCAAATGCCTTTGCCACTACACCACCAGAGCTCAAATATGTGAAAGTTAACAACAATCTTATATCTACTGGGAACCAAATAGAGAGTAGGCTTAAATTAAACATGTTTCTCTCCTGTTTAAATGTATCTTCCTACATCCCACAAGTCAAACTCCAAACTTCCTGTCTGATAATATTTAAGAACCTCCAATATTTATTCCACCCTCTATTTCTAATCTCATCTACCACTTTTGAGTACAAACTTCGCTCCCTAACTATTCTTTTTTCTGTGTATGTGTGTGTGTGTTTGTGTGTATGTGTGTGTGTCTTTATTGTGATTTGGGTGAAAGTTTACAGAGCAAACGCATTGTCCATTCAACAGTTCATATATATTTTGCTTTGTGACATGGATTGCAATCCCCACAATGTAACAGCTTTCTTCTCACTTCCTCTTTGTGGTTACCTTTTCCCTGTGTCCCTTCCTTTGAATTCCTGTCCTCTGAGCTATCTCACGGCACAAATGCTGCCCTTCTGATCTCCCATGGCAGATTGTTCCAAGGAGTATACCTACCTGTTATTCCCCCTGGTAGGCCTGTCTATTGTTTGCCTGGAAGTTAAGCCACAGGAGTGAATTCAATTCTAGGCCTGAGGGGTCACTAGAGGCCACAGTCTTGGGAGTTTCACCAGTCTTTATCAGACAGGTAAGAATGGTCTTTTTTATGACTTGATGATTTTGATTTTTCTTCTCCATTTCTCTCCCACTCTATCTAAAATTTTCAATTTTGATCCCTTTCTGAGTGGTTCACAGTGGTAACTGGACACCATCTAGCTCTTCTAGTCTCATGGTCATGTAGGCTGAGGGTCCCATGTCCACTAGTTCCCTGGCCTGATGGTTTCCATGTGTCTTTGATTTTCTACGGTCTTCTTTTCTCTGGATGAGAAGAGATCAATAGCTGCATCTTATATGACTGCTTGAAAGCTTTTAAGACTTCAGTTACTACTCACCAAAGAAAGATGTAGAACATTGTTTTTGTGCACTGTGCAATGCCAGTTGAGCTTGATGTCCCCAGTGAACATAGTCCCGCGCCTGCGGACCCACTGATTCACTTCTTCATGATTGGCTATGGCTAAGGAGTTATCATAACTGCCCCTGTTAGCTCTATTATATATATAGACATTCTTATAGCACATACAAATACATATGTAAAAATATTGTCTGCCAAATCTATATATGGTCATGGGTATATTCCCATTCCCCTACCCTTACCTGATCAACTTGCCTGTCACCCTATGTATTCACTTGTAATATTTGTTATTACTGATAATGCCATAGTGGGTATGTAAAGTATTACCTTTTGTTTTCTTTACCTCTTGCGCACCTCTCCATGTCTACCTTTCCTTTAGTGTTATTGTGCTGGTCACTCACTTTTGGTATATTGTCTTTCCCTTCACCCAAATCAATATGTGTCTTATACCTAGCTAGCAATTTTCTCTCCTCTCTGCTCCCATCCCTGGTAACCAACAAAGAAAATTTCCTTCCTTTTGTAAACCTTTCCTTGAATTTTTGTAATAGCGGGCTCATATAGTGTTGGTCCTTCAGTGATTGACTTATTTCACTAAGTATAATGTCCTCCAAATTCATATTATAAAATATTTCATGGATTCTTCATTATTCTTTAGTGTTCCACAGTATATTATTGTGTATATGTATCATAATATGGTTCTCCACTCCCCCATTATATGGGCACCTAGGTTTGTTTCATCACTTTGCTTTTGTGAATAACGCTATGATGAACATGGGAGTGCATCTATCTATTCATGGCCTGGCTCTCTCTCCTTTAAGATGTATACCTCATAGTGAGATTGCTGGATCAAATGGTATTCCTATTTCCAAATTTTTAAAGAAGTGTCATGCTGTTTTCCACAGTGATTGTACTATTTTACAATCCCACAAGCAGTGTATGAGAGGTCCAATCTCTCCACACCTTTGCCAGCATTTATTCTTTTCTGTCTTCTTGAACTTTGCTATTATTGCTGGGATGAAATGATGTCTCACTGTTTTGATTTACATCTCTCTAAATGGGAGCTCTGGTAGCATAGTGCCTAAGGCACTTGACTGCTAACCAGAAGGTTGGTGGTTCAA
>NW_006921772.1:1328631-1334714 GCF_000298275.1 Orycteropus afer afer
ATGTAAGTGGGATTGTACAGTATTTGTTTTTTTGTGATTGACTTATTTTACTCAGCCTAAAGAGCTCTGGTAGCATAGTGCCTAAGGCACTTGACTGCTAACCAGAAGGTTGGTGGTTCAAACCCACCAGCCACTCCTCAGAAGGAAGATTGGGCAATCCTACTTTTGTAGTGATACTGCCTCGAAAACCCAAGGAGGGGTCACTATGAGTCAGGGCCGACTCAACAGCAAACAACAACAACAATGACTAATGATCACAAAGATTTCAAGTGTTTGTTGGCTGCCTTAATATATTCTTTGGTGAAGTGTCTGTTCATGTCTTCTGCCCACGTTTTAATTTTATTGTTTGTGTATATGATGTTGCAGAGATAGTGTCTTCTGTAACTTTTAGAGATAAGTTCCTTGTCAGATATTTTGTTGCCAAACATTTTTTCCAAATCTGTAAGTTCTCTTTTTACTCTTTTGGAGAAGACCTTTGATGCACATAAGAATTTAATTTTTAGAAGGTCCATTATCTCGTGTATCTTCTGTTGTTTGTGCATTTTTACTTATGTTTGGTAGTCTATTAATGCCATATATTAGGGTCTCTAAGTTTGTCCCTATTTTTTCTTTGATGAACTTTATAGTTTTAGGTTTTACATTTAAGTCTTTGATCCATCTGGAGTTAGTTTTTGTGTATAGTGTGAGGTATGTATCTTGTTTTATTTTTATGCAAAAGGATATCCAGCTTTCCCAACACCATTTGTTAAAGAGACTCTCTCTTCCCTACTTAATGGATTTTGGCCCTTTCTCAAAGATCAGCTGTCCATAGATAGATGGATCTATATCTGGATTCTCAATTCTATTCCACTGGTCTATGTGTCTGTCATTGTACCAATACCAGGCTGTTTTGACTACTGTAGTTGCATAGTAGATTTTGAGATCAGGGACTGTAAGACTTCCTACTTTGTTCCTCTTCTTTACTAATTCTTTGCTTATCTAAGGTCTCTTTCCTTCCCATATCAAATTACTGATTGTTTTTTCCTTGTCTTTAAAGAATGCTGGGGAGATCTGGTGGTGTAATGCCTAAGGCATTTGACTGCTAATAAGAAGGCTGGCAGTTCAAACCCACCAGCCACTCCTCAGAAGGAAGATTGGGCAATCTACTTCCATAGTGATACTGCTTTTGAAACCCAAGGAAGGGGTCACTATGATTCGGATCTGACTTGATGGCAGTGAATTTGGTTTGGTTTTTTTTTTGAAAGAATGATGATGGAATCTGGATTGAAATTGCAGTGAATCTATAGATTACTTTGGGCAATATTTTGTCAATATTTTGATATTTTCAATATTCAGTCTTCCTATCCATGAGCATAGTATGTTCTTCCATTTATGTAGATCTCTTATACTTTCCTGTAGTAGTGTTTTGTACTTATCTTTGTATAGGTCTTTTGTGTCCTTGTTAATATTTATTCCTAAGTATTTTACATTTTCAGTAGCTATTGTAAATGGCATTATTTTCCTTATTTCCTTTTCAGAGATATCTTTGTTGATATAGAGGAATCCAACTGATTATTGTATGTTGATCTTGAATCTTTCTATTAGTTCCAGTAACTTTCTTGCTGAGTCTCTGGTATTTTCTGTGCATAGAATCATATAATCTGCAAATAGGGATAGTTTTACTTCTTTGCCAATTTTGATGCCTTTTCATTTCCATTTTTGCCTTATTTCCCTGGCTAGAACTTCCAATGCAATGTTGAATAGAAGTGGTGATTGAGGGCATCTTTGTATGCTTTGCAAGGGGAATGTGTTCAGTCTCTCTCCATTGAGAATAATGTTGGCTGTTGATCTTACATACTGAACTTTATTATGTTGAGGAATTTCCCTTTTATTGTATTTTTTCTAAGAGCTTTTATCAGGAATGGGTGTTGGATTTTATGAAATAAATTTTCTGCATCGATTGATATGACCATGTGGTTCTTTTCCTTTATTTTACTTATGAGATAGATTATATTGATGGTTTGTCCAATGCTGAACCATCCTTGCATACCTGGTATGAATACTACTTGATCATGATGTATTAATTTTTTTTAGTATGTTATCAGAGTCTATTGGCTAAGATTTTGTTGGAGATTTATGCATCTATTTTCATGATGGATATTCATCTGTAGTTTTCCTTTTCAGTGGTATATTTGGTATCAGGGTTAAGCTTTCTTCATAAAGTGAATTTAAGAAGTTTCCATACTTTTCTGTGTTATGAAATTGTTTGAGTAGGATTGATGTGAGCTCTTCTCTGAATGTTTGGTAGAATTCTCCAGGGAAGCATCTTGGCCAGAACTTTTTGTTGTTAGTCTTTTTTTTCATGACCTGTTCAATTTCTTCTTTTGTTATGGGTCTGTCAAATTTCCTACTTCAATCTGTGTTAGTTTAGGTAGGTAGGATGTTTCTAAGAATCTGTCCATTTTGTCTAGGATTTAAATTTGTTGGATTACAATTTTTCATAGTATCATAATATTCTTTTTATTCCCATTGGTTCTGTTGCGATATCATCCATTTCATTTATTTGTATTATTTGCATCTTCTCCTTCTTTTCCTTTGTTAAATTTGCCAGTGGTTTGTCTATTTTATTAATCTTTACATGAACCAATTTCTGGTCTGGTTCACTCTTTCTGTTGTTTTTCTGTTTCATTTATTTCTGCTGAAATCTTTCTTGTTTCTTTTCTTCTGGTGGCTAAAGGTTTTTTTTGCTGCTCTTATTTTAATTGAGAGAGATGTTGGATTAGGGTGGCGATTTAGGCTCTTTCTTCTTTTTTAATATGTGTCTTTATTGCTTTAAATTGCCCTCTGAGCACAGCTTTTGCTTTGTTCCAAAGATTTTGTTATATTGTATTTTCATTCTCAGTTGATTCAAGGAATTTTTTAATTTCATTTTTCAGTTCTTCTACGGAGCTCTTAGGAAGGAAGTTGAGCAATCTACTTCTGTAGTGATACCACCTCAGAAACCCAAGGAAATGTAGCTATGAGTTGGATCCGATTCAATGGCAGTGTGTAAGGAGCTTTGGTGGTACAATGCCTAAGGCATTTGACTGCTAACCAGAAGGCTAGTAGTTCAAACCCACCAGCCACTCCATAGAAAGAAGACTAGGCAATCTACTTTCATAAAGATTTACCACCTCAGAAACGCAATGGGGGTCACTATAAGTCAAAATCGAATCAATGGCAGTGGGTTTGGTTTTGTTTATTTTTTATTACTCAGTGGAAAACATGAATGGCTATGAAACATTGTCTGATTTTTACTTTTTAAAACTTTATAAATAGTTCTGAAACATTGAGAGTGCCAGCAGATGAGCCCCTCAGATTGGAAGGCATTCAAAATATGACTCAAGAAGAGCTGTCTCCTCAAAGTAGAGCTGACCTTAGTAATGTGAATGGAGTAAGGCTTTCAGGACTTCCATTTGCTGATGTGGCATGACTCAAAATGGGAAGAAGCAGCTGCAGACATCCATTAGTAATTGGAACATGGAATATATGAAGTACGAATCTTGGAAAATTGGAAGTGGTCAAAAATGAAACAGAATGCATAAAGATCCATATCCTAGGTCTTAGTGAGCTGAAATGAACTGGTATTGGCCATTTTGAATCAGACAACCATATGATCTACTATGCCAAGAATGACAAATTGAAGGGGAATAGCATGGCATTCATCATCCCAAAGAATGTTTCAATATCTATCCTGAAATACAACGTTGTCAGTGATAGAATACAAGGAAATCCAGTTAAAATGACTATTACTCAAATTTACATCAGCCATGAAGGCCAAAGATGAGGAAATTGAAGATTTTTACCAATTTCTGCAGTCTGAAATTGACCAAACATGCAGTCAAGATCTATTGATTATTACTGGTGATTGGAATGCAAAAGTTGGAAACAAAGAAGAATTACCAGTAGTTGGAAAATATGGTCTTGGTGATAGAAATGATGCCAGAGATCACATGACAGAGTTTTGCAAGACCAATGACTTATTCATTGCAAATACATTTTTCAACAACATAAACAGCAGCTTTACATATGGACCTTGCCAGATGGAATAAACAGGAATCAGATTGATTATATTTGTGCAAAGAGGCAATGGAGAAGCTCGATATCTTCAGCCAAAACAAGGCCAAGAGCTGATCGTGGAACAGAAAATCAACTGCTCATCTAAAAGTTCAAGCTGAAGCTGAAGAAAATTAGAACAAGTCCACAAACACCAAAATTTGACCTTGATTATACCCCATTTGACCATCTGAAGAACAGATTTAATACTTTGAATACCAGTGACTGAAAACCAAACAAATTGTGTTATGACATCAAGAACATCACACTTGAAGAAAGCAAAAGGTAATTAAAAACACAGGAAAGGAAGAAAAGACTCAAATGGAAGTCAGAAACCAGGCAGTGTTTCATTCTGTTATACACAGGGAAGTTATGAGTCAGAGCCAACTGGATGGCACCTAACAGCAACAACAATTTCTCCATAGTTTGTAAGGAGGCTGTTACTATGTTTTCATGTGTTTGCTTTTTTTTCCCTTCCTCTTCCTATTGTTGATTTCTACTTTTATAGCATTTTTATTTGAGGAGATGCTTTGCTGTATTTTGATGTTTTAAAAATTTTTGAGGCTCACTTGTGTCCTAACATATAGTCTCTCCTGGAGAATGTTCCATGTGCACTGCAAAAAAAGGTATATTTTTCTATGGTTCAGTAAAGTGCTGTGTAGATGTCTACTAAGTTCAAGTGGGTTGATTATATTGTTTAGTTCTTTTGTGTCTTTGTTGAGTTTCTTTCTAGTTGTTCTATCCTTCATTGAAAGTGGTGTATTAAAGTCTACTACTATTACTGTGGAGACATCTCTTTCTCTTTTCATTTCTGTTAATGTCTGATTTATATATTTGAGGGCTCTTTCGTTGGGTGCATAGATATTTGTTATGTTTATGTCCTCTTGTACAATTGATCTTTCAATAATTATATAATGTTTTTTGTTGTCCCTTGTGGTAGTTTTTGTCTTAAAGTCTATTTTATCAGAAATTAATATTGCCACTCCTGCTGTTTTTAGATTGCCATTTCTTTGAGATGTTTTTATTCAAATTCTGATTCTTAGTCTAGTTTTATCTTTGTGTCTAAAGTGTGCCTCTTATAGACAGCGTATTGATGGGTCATGTTTTCTCATCCATTCTGAAACTCTCTGTCTCTTGATTGGTGCTTTTAATATATTTAAATTCGTTGTGATTATCAATGGACTTTATTGCTGTCATTTTATTATGTGTTTTTTTGGGGTATAGTGATTTCTTTGTTCCATAATAGTTTCTGTGCTGAGCTCAGAAAAAATTTTGTTTAAGAATTTTTTTTTCCATTTCCTTCATTGCTATTGTTTTATTATTAGCTAAATATTTGTGCCTTTCCTCTTTTTTATTTTGATGAGAATGTTTATTAATTTTCTTTGAGGGTACCCTGTAAT
Source organism: Orycteropus afer afer (assembly GCF_000298275.1). NCBI lineage: Eukaryota > Metazoa > Chordata > Mammalia > Tubulidentata > Orycteropodidae > Orycteropus > Orycteropus afer. Next base: position 1,334,106 of record NW_006921772.1, read on the forward strand.
TTATTATTTTCTTCTCAAGTTCAAAGCAGTCTGTTCTAACTTGAATTTTTCTTGACTTTCTCTCCATTTGGAAGTTCTATTTATTCTCCCTTTTTGGTTTGTAGTTGCCCTTATGTACCAATTATATCTCTGGTTCCATTTTTATAATCTTGTAAGTTTACTTTACTTTGTATACTTCTATATCTGGGTGAGTCTCTGCGCTATGTTATCATGTGTGTTAATCATTGGTTGTCTTCTGTTGCTGGTTATCTATCTAAAGAAGTCTCTTTAGCATATTCTATATGCTTGGTCTAATTTTAACAAATTCCTTTACTTTCTATTTATCTGGAAATGTTCTAACTGCACCATCATATTTGAGGGACACTTTTGTTGGGTATATAATTCTTGGTTGGTAATTTTTATCTTTCAGGGGTTTATATATGTTCTCCCATTGCCTTCTAACCTACATTGTTTCTGATAGGAAATCAGAAGATAGCCTTTGAGCAAATTCACTTTCCATACAGCAGTTCACATACACTTTGTCTCATGTCATTGACCACAGTTTACCACAATGCAATAGCTCCCCTCCCACTTCCTCCCTATAGTTACCTCTTCCCAGTGACCATCCCT
>NW_006921772.1:1335599-1336101 GCF_000298275.1 Orycteropus afer afer
AGCCACTATGCTACCAGAGCTCCTAGCTCTACTATACACCTGGGAATTCTAATCATTCACATAAACTTATAGGACCATTGTCTGCCAACCCTACATATGATCTTGAATACACTCCCCATTACATAGACATACCGAATCATTTAGCTTGTCCCCCTATCTATCCATCCATATACCCATGTTTGCCTTCACTTACAGCTCAGTACTGTATATGCAAAAGGGTTCATATTTATTGTCTGTACTTCCCATGTACCTCTCTATGTCTCTCTCATCCTCAATGCTGACATATTGGTCACTCACATTTGGTACATTGGCCTTCTCTTCACCCAAATCAATATTTATCTCTATCTATCTAGCAGCGTTCCCTCCCTTCCCCTCCCCTCCCACTCCTGGTAACCAACAAAGAAAATTTCCTTCAATAGATGAACCTTTCCTTAACTTTTATAATAACGGACAATATTTGTCCTTTTGTGATTGACTTATTTCACTCAGCATAATGTCCTCA
>NW_006921772.1:1338070-1348808 GCF_000298275.1 Orycteropus afer afer
TACCTTTTCAGTCTTGCAGGCCCCGAGGGTCCTTGGTGTTGCTGGAAAGCAGAAAGTGTTCTTAAGCCCCAGAAATCTGCAAGAGATCTGTCTCTTTGAATATCCAAAATAGCCAATCCACTTTTTAAACCTTCAACATGGCAGTGTCCTCCGAACCGGCAAAAGTCCACAGCTCAGCCCACCTTTCTCTACAAATTCTCCGTTAGTTCCCTAGCCACCGTGCACAGTCCTCTGTGTAGTCCCTGGCTCACAGGGTGATTTTTAGGTTAATTCTTAAGTTCTACCACCACAGGAATCTGCAAGAGTGCTGCCTCTTTAAATATCCAAAATAGTCAAGCTGCTTTTTAAACCTACAGAATGGCGGCACCCTCCGGACCATCAAAAGTCCACAACTCAGCCCACCTTTCTCTTCACCTTCTCTGTTTGTTCCCCAGCCACCTTGCACAGTCCTCCGTGCAGTCCCTGGCTAGCAGGGTGATTTTTGGGTTAATTCTTAGGTCCTACCACCACTCGGGAATCTCCAAGCTGTCTGTGCCATCTGTGCCATCAGGGTCACTCAGGTCGCTGCCAGACCACAGCTCCATGTGTCTCCTTTTTTGGTATTTTCACGCAAATTCTTCTGCTAGTTGGGGTTTAGTCCACTTTTGTATCCTTCCCTTCAAGGCTCAGGGGTCCAAGATTATCTTCTGTGTCTGTGTTAAGTGTTTTCCCTTTTCTTTGTTGAAGAGGGTCTGTGCAGTCCTTCTGACAAGTCCGCCATCTAGCTGGAACTCAGAGGATAGTCTTATTGGTTACTCTTTGTAGGTAACTTCATTTATCCCATGCTGGTTTCAGGATTCTTTCTTTGTCTTTGTTTTGGGTAAGTTTGATTATGAGTAGTCTTGGTGATTTTCTGTAGGGGTCTACCTGTTTGGGCTTCATTGAACTTCTTTAATGGATATCTTCTAATTTTTCATCACTTTAGGGGAGTTCTCTTGCAACAAATCTGTAAAAATGTTCTCTGTGGTTTTGTTTGTCTCTTCCTATTCTGGAATTCCAATCATATGTAAGTTATCACTCTTGATGTTGACTCACATATACCTTAGGCTTTCTTCACTTTTTACAAGTTTTTTTCTCCTTATTCCCTTAACAGAGTAGTATTGAGCAATTTGTCTTCAATGTTACTAATTCTCTCATCAATCAATCAATTCTACTCCTTTACCTTTTCAATGCGTTAGCTATTTCTGAAGTCTTAGCATCAGTCTTCTGGATTTCAATTTGCTGTTTTTGTATGGTTTCTAATTTTTCATTTATTTTGTCAGTTTCTTCTTGTATTGTTGCCTAAATTGTTCAAGATTTTTTCAATATTTTCCTTAGTTTTGTCAGTGTTTTCCTTGATTTTATCAGTGTTTTCCTTGATCTGTCTCTCAATCCATTCAATATATTTAAATACACTTAAATATACTTTTGAATCCCTTATCAGGTAGTTCCAATGCTGCTTCTTTGTCAAGGAGGTTTTCTGGCTCTGTATTCTGGTTCCTTGTTTGTACTACTTTATATACTTTATATTGCTTTATATACTTTGAGCTGGGATTGCCAGCTGTCTCTTAGACATTGTGATATCATTATATTTATATTTGGTTGGTAATTGTATGTTGGTGTGATTTTCTCAGGGTTTTTGTTGCTCATTTGCTGCTGCATTTTGTTTTGATATATCCAAGTGAAGAGGGATGGTGTGCTTCTCTGTTCACTAGTTTGGTAGCATTTTGACATTCACCACCTGTCACCTGATGGGTGTCAAAGAGGATGATAATGTATACACAGGTCTCTGCTAGGTGTTTGTGTAGAGAAGTTGGAGGCAGGTTGGGCTGGTATTGGCTCACATATCATTGATTAGTTGGTGCTGAAAGAGAGTGGATAGAGCTGCAGGTGGTACAGATGTGGTTGGGTCATGTGGACATGTGTGCTTTCCCCTTCTTGATGGGACAAAACAACCACCACCAGAAAAAAAACAAGTAAACAAAAAATGCAAACAGCATAAAGAAACAACCACAAAAAGAAAAAATAAATAAATAAATGAAAAGAAAAATTGAAGAGAAGAAAAAAGACAGGCAAAGAGAGAAAGAAAATTATATCAGTGGAGGGTAAAGGAAAAGAGCTCAAGAGAGCAAGAATAATAAAGAAAAAATCAGAAAAATGTAAAAAGAAAAATAAGAGATGAGAAGAACTGAAAGAAAGAAAAAGAAGGAAACCAGGATAAGGGATAATAACAATAATAATAATAAAGGAACTAGGGAAGGCAAAGAAAAAGTAAGAGGAAAGAAAGAAAGAAGGAATAAAAATAAAAATAATAATAATGATAATAATTAAAAAATAAACCTGGTGGGTGCAGGCATGGCACCCTGGCTGGGTTCCTGCTGGCCAAGCAGTGAGGAGCAGGGCACCTGGTCCCGATACTAGTTTCTGCCTACCCAGAAAGTAAATGGGGCAGCGTGCCTGACCTCAGATGAGTTCCTACTGACCCAGAAGATGTCTGGGGGCAGGACATGATGTCTTGGTCCCTGTCTTGGATCTGGAAAAAGTTCCTTCTAGCCCAAATGGACCAAGGCACCTGGCTCCAAAAGGAATTCTTTCCAGCTCAAAAAGCAACTGGAGGCAGGGTGTCTGGTCTCACCTCCTGTCCCAAAACAGGGCTTGATATAGGGCACCTGATCCCAGCAAAGTTTTTACCAGTCCAAAAGATGGCTGGGAACAAGATGGCTGATTTGAGAACTAGTTTCTATCTACCTAGAAGGCAACTGATGACAGGGCACCTGAACCAACACCAGTCCCTACTGGTCTAGAAGGTGTCTGGGGACCAGGGTTTCTGGACCAGGAAGGAGTTCTTGCCACTCCCAAAAGTGACTGGTGGCAAAGCACTTGGTTCCAGAGTCAGTTCCTGCTGGCTCATGAAGCAGACGTGGGCAGGTCTCTAGTCCCAGAAAAAAATTCCTTCTGTCTCAAAAGGTAACTAGGCACAGGTTCCTGTTCCCAGAAAAAGCTCCTGCTATCCCAAATGCCAGCTGTGTATAGGGTACCTCATCTCAGAAAAAGTTGCTACTGGCCCAACAGATGCCTGAGAGCAGGGCATCTACTCCTGGATCCAGTTTCTGCCTGCCCAGAAGCAGCTTGTGGCAGGAGACCCTGTCTGAGGTGGAATTCCTGCCCATCTAGAAGGTGGGGTGAAGTGAAAGATGTCACACCTCCATTCAGTCAGTGGGAGGGTGTATGGTACAAGGGGAGCATGGAAAATATCACAACTTTCTGATTGTTAGCCACCAGTGTGGTTGTCCATGCAGTTATCCTCAAGCAGACCTATGATAAAGTTGTTGCTCAGATTAGAATATTGTTTGCGAATATTCAAAATGGTCATGCCAGCAGGCCAGCTGACAGGCCATAGCTCTTTTTGTCTTCTTATTCACTGCTTTCATTGAGATTCTTCTACTGGTTGCTATATAACCTACTTCTTTATCCTTCCCTTCAAAGCTCTGGATTTCAGGCTTATCTTTTGTATGTGTTTCAACTGGTTTCTTGTTTCTTTGTTGTAGAGGGTCTGTGTAACTTGTCTGCCTATTCTGACATCTTGCCAGAAGCCCTTACAACTCTGCCTTAATGATCATTTCCAAAGTATTCATGTGCCTTATAATCTCTATGCATCATTCCCCACTTCAGGCCTCCTCTTGGAATCCTATTTATCTTCGAGTCACATTCTCTTCATGAAATCTAGTCTGAGTTCTCCAACCCACATAAATTTCTCCTGATTCTGAATTCCCAAAGCACATATCGTCAGGAGCCCAAATTAGGCACTTAATGCTGTGTTAACTTGTTTTTTTGCATGCACATATGTCTTCTCTCCCAACTAGATGCTTGCATCTTTGAAGACTTTTATACCTTTAATTCCCCCATATGATCATTGAATTGAAAGTGCAATTTTCTAAGTCTTGGATTGGGTTAAAATATTAGGAGATTTGTCCACTAGTCAGAAACAATTTAAAGGATGAATAATTGAAGTTATGCCTCTGGATTCTGAAATTTGATACATTGACAAAATGATTAGTATAAGCTGTTTACCCAGAAAATTGGATGGAAAATATGGGTTTATGTAAAGATAACAATTGAGAGATGAAAACATTTAGCCAAACAATACTTTGAGTTGTAATTTCATGTGAAACATTGATTGAAAGATATTAATTTTTCTTGGAGTGAATTGGCATGTTGTTGTTGTTAGGTGCCATCGAGTCATCTCCAACTCACAGCAACCCTATTCACAGCAGAATGAAATACCTCCTGGTCCTGAGCCAGCTCCATGATTCTTGCTACACTTGAGCTCATTGCTGCCACCACCGTGTCAATCCACCTCATTAAGGGTGTTCCCCTCTTTCATCAACCCTCAACCTTACCAAGCATGACATCCTTCTCCAGGGAATGGTACCTTCTCATAACATGACAAAAGTATGTGAGATGAAGTCTGGCCATTCTTGCCTCCAAGGAGCATTCTGGCTGCACTTCCTCCAGGACAGACCTGTCAGTTCTCTTAGCAGACCATGGTACTTTCAGCATTCTTCACCAGCACCATAGATCAAATGCATCAACTCTTCTTTGGCCCTCCTTATTCATTGTCCAGCTCTCACATGCATATGAGATGACTGAAAATACCGTGGCTTGTGTCAGGCACACCTTAGTGCTCAAGGAGACATCTTTACTCTTCAGCACTTGAAAGAGGTCCTTTGCAGCCAATTTGCCCAGTGCAATACATTGTCTTAATGTCCTGACTGCTGCTTCCAATGGCGTCAATTGTAGAACCAAGCAATGTGAAGTCTTTGACAATTTCAATCTTTTCTCCATTTATCGTAATGCTGCTTATAGGTCCAGTTATGAGGATTTTTATTTTCTTTATATTGAGATGTAACAACAACAACAACTATCCATACTGCAGACTTTATTCTTCAATCTTCATCAGTAAGTACTTCAAGTCATTCTCACTTTCAGCAAGCAAAGTTGTGTTGTCAGTGTATCTCTGGTTGTTAATGATTCTTCCTCCAATCTTGATGCATGTTCTTCTTCATATAGTCCAGCTTCTCAGATTATTTGCTCAGCATACAGATTGAATAAGTATGGGGAAAGGATACAACCCTGATGCACTCCTTTCTTGATTTTAAACCATGCAGTGTTCCCTTTTTCTGTTTGAACAACAGCCTCTGGGTCTATGTACAGGTTCCTCATGAGTACAATTAAGTGTTCTGGAATTCCCATTCTTCTCAATGTTATCCACAATTTGTTATGATCCACACAATCAAATGCTTTTGCATAGTCAATAAAACACAAGTAAACATCTTTCTGGTATTCTTTACTTTGAGCCAAGATTCATCCAGCATCAGCAATGACATCCCTCATTCCACGTCCTCTTCTGAATCCAGGCTGCACCACTGGAAGTTCTCTGTCAATATACTGCTGCAACCATTTTTTAATTATCTTCAGTAAGATTTTACTTGTTTGTGATATTAATGATATTGTTCAATAATTTCGACATTCTGTGGGATCACCTTTCTCTGGAATGGGTACAGTATGGACCTCTTCCAGTCAGTTGTCTCTCTTCCAAATCTCTTGGCATAACTAAGTGAGTGCCTCCAGTGGGGCATTCGTATGTTGAAACATCTCAATGGGTATTCCATCAATTCCTGAAACATTTTTCCTCACCAATTCCCTTAGTGCAGCTTCAATCTCTTCCTTCAATATCATTGGTTCTTGAATATATGCCACCTCCTGAAATGGATGAATATTGACCAGTTCTTTTTGGTACAATGACTTTGTGTATTCTTTCCATCTTCTTTTGATGCTTCTTGCATCCTTCAATATTTTGTGCATAGAATCTTTCAATATTGCGACTCAAGGCTTAAATTTTTTTCTCAGTTCTTTCAGCTTGAGAAATGCCAAGCATTTTTTTTCCCCCTTTTGGTTTTCTAACTCCAAGTCTTTGCACATTTCATTATAGTAATTGGCTTTGTCTGCTCAAGCTGCTCTTTGAAATCTTCTGCTCAGCTCTTTTATCTTGTCATTTCTTCCCTTTGCTTTAGGTACTCTTCACTCAAGGGCAAGTTTCAGAGTCTCTTCTGACATCCATTTTGGTCTTTTCTTCCTTTCTTGTCTGTTTAATGACTTCTTGCTTTCTTCATGGATGATGCTCTTGATGTAATCCCACATTTTTTCTGGTTTTTGGTCATTGCTCTTCAATGAATCAAATCTATTCTTTAGATGGTCTCTAAATTCAGGAGGATATATTCAAGATCATATATTGACTCTCGTGGACTTGTTTTAATTGTCTTCAACTTCAAGTTGAACTTGCATATAAGGAGTTGATGGTCTGTTCCACAATCAGCTCCTGGCCTGGTTTTGGCTGAAGATATTGAGTTTTCCATCACCTCTTGCCACAGTGTGGCAGGTTTCAGGTGGGAATTAGGTAAGAGGAGGGTGCCGAGGTTTCCAATAGCTAAGGAAGACAAACGTGTCTGTCAGTTTGTCATCCTGTGTAGTTTTTACATTGCTGTGAGGCTTGAGACTGTGTCACTGGTATTTCAGAAGCCAGCAGAGTTGCACATGCTACACAGGTTTCAACACAGTTTTCAGACTAAGACAGACTAGGAAGAAGGAGGAGGCCATCCACTTCTCAAAAATTAGCCAGAGAAAACCTTATGAACAGCAGAGAAAACTGTCTGATACATTACTGAGCAACTATATGAATAGCTTGGAAACATTATCCAACACAGTGCAGGAAGACTAGCCCCTTGTGTTGGAAGGCACTCAAAATAGAATTGTAAAAGAGCTGCCTCATTAGAGTAGAATCAACCTTAATGATGTGGATTAAGTAAGCCTTTTAGGACTTCCATGTGCTGACGTGGCATGACTCATATTGAGGAGAAACAGCTGCAAATATCCATTAATAATCAGAACATGGTATGTATGAAGTACGACTCTAGGAAAATTGAAAGTTGTTAAAAATGAAATGAACACATAAAGATTGATATCCTAGACATTAGTGAGCAAAAATGGACCAGTTTTGGTATTTTGAACAACCATATGATCTACTATGCTGGGAATGACAAATTGAAGAGGAACGCCATGGCATTCATCATCACAAAATATATTTCAAGATCTATCCTGAAGTACAATGCTTTCAGTGATAGGATAATATCCATACACCTAAAGGGAGATCAGTTAATATGACTATTATTCAAATTTATGCACCAACCACTAAAGCAAAAGATGAGGGAATTGAAGATTTTTATCAACTTCTGCAGTCTGAAAATGACCAAACATGCAATTAAGATGTGTTGCTTAACACTGGTGACTGGAAGGCAAAAGTTGGAAAGAAAGAAAAATCATGAGTAGTTGGAAAATTTGGCCTTGGTGACAGAAATAATGACAGAGATTGCATGATAGAATTGGCATAGTCAAGTAATAATAAAGGAAAATCAGGTTGAGGGATCTACAGTAAATGAAGCCAAAGCTACAGTTAAGTTCAATTTTCTCCTTCTACTTTCCTTCTTATTAAATTTATTTTTATGAGAGATTGTGTGTTGCCAGAATAATTGAGTATTTTCATTGCAATACTGAGGGAAAATTAGATTCTTCAAGCAGACGATGAAGTTTGCTCACTGGCAAATTGTAGTTAAGACATGAAGACGTGAGGAAAGTAAATGAGGAGGAGTTTAAAAATTAGCTGTCTCAACACTCTCTAGGGGCATGTTAAGGGATATATTGTTTCATCTAGAGTCTCAGAAGGATACCAGATATCTTGCTTTCTCTCTCTTTTTCTTCCTCTATTTTCAATGTCTAATTTTCTAAAACATATACAGAGCTACACTGTGAGGCAAAAACAAATGTAATACACAAGCTCATCAGCACCAAATGTAAAACAGAGTTACCAATAAGAAAACATTTTTCAAAAGAGGAATAGATGGACAGCTGGAAGAAATCACTTTTAAGAAGGCACACTTGACTGAATATTAATAAAATCAACTTTACCTATATATGAAAGATTACAGAAGACTTGAAGTTCATAAGATTCTAGAACAATTTTAATTCTCTGGTTTAGTTCCAAAAATGGATTTATTAACTCTCTCATGAGAAATAGGGTGCCCAAAACTCACACTAAAGTCTGTGTCATCCATTGCTGTTGTTAAGTGCAATCAAGTTTGTTCTAACTCATAGCAACCCTAGAACAACAGAACAAAACATTACCTGATCCTGTGCCATCATTACAATCGTTGCCATGTTTGAGCCCATTGTTGCAGCCACTGTATTAATCCATTTAATTTAAGGTCTTTCTCTTTTTCACTGACTCTCTTCTTTACCAAGGGACTGGTCCCTTCTGATAACACATCCAAAGTAGTAAGATGAAGTTTCATCATCTTCATTCCCAAGAAGCATTCTGGCTGTACTTCTTCTGAGACAGATTTGTTCATTCTTCTTACAGTCCATGGTATTTTCAGTATACCATACCACTTTGCCAACACCACAATTCAAATGAATCAATTCATATTCAGCCTTCCTTATTCATTGTCCAGCTTTTGCATGCACATGAGGCAATTGAAAAGACCATGGTTTGGATCAGGTACACCTTAGTCCTCAAAGTGGCATCTTCGCTTTTTAACACTTTTAAGATGTCTTTTGCAGCAGATTGCCCATAAGCAGAGTAATTCTAACTTCATTTAACCTTTTGCTTTCAGGAGCTCTATTCTTCCATTCCATGAGGCTACCTCTGATCTTGTAATCTTCATTCCTCTGGCTAGATCTATGATCTACCATTTCATTAGTGGACTCTTCTGACATCTGAGATTCTTTACTACTTTGTCCTTTTCATTGCCAAATTACACTAACCCCTTTTGCTCCTCCTTCTCTGATAGGAAGCTAATGCAGATGGTCTGGCCAGTGAAGCAACAGGGCATTTCATTTCCCTTAATTTCTTATCAACCATCCTTTTTCCTTATCTTTTGCAAATTTCTCACCGTAATCCATGATTAGAAAGCTGCAAGCCCAACCCATGCTTTTCTCAGTGTCTGCAATCATTTCTTACTTTTCACAGATTAAAGACATCTTATAGACTATCTCATAACTTTCCTTCTATCTCATAACTTTCTTTCTATCTCACAACATATTTCTGTATTTTCATCCCTCTTTTCCATACCTATGTTGGGGAACATGTCAGATATCTTTTCTAAGATATCTTTCCTTGATTCATCAACCTGGCTTTATTAATTATTCCCCTTTTCTTGCATCTTAATCTCTCCTAACTCTCTGCCTACAATTGTGTATGTGTGTGTGTCTCCATCTTCATTTTTTAAAAGATCTTTTTCAACCTTGTGTGATTAAAATGTGATTAAAAATGTTAATCTTCTAGTAAGATGTAGGAACAGGCAGACAAGCGACACAGACCCTCTTCAACAAAGAAAAGAAAAGACAACTGACAGAGATATGGAAGATAACCCTGGAGCCCTGAGCTTTGAAAGGAAGTATACAGAAGTGGATTAGGGACCAACTAATGAAAAAACCTGATCAAAAACAATGAGTACAGATGTGGTCAGAGCTCTAAACTGTCAGATACTCTGAGGAGACCAACAGCCTGAATATTTCAAGTAGTGTTGAGACCTGAGAATTGACCAAAAGATCAGCCCTGGTCACCAAGAGCTACAGGGATGACTTCTCTGGTGGCCTATGACTAGGAAGGGAAACAGCAAGGAAGGAGACAAACTGAGCAGTTGACTTTCCGCTATACAGAGGGCACAGCTATTTTGATTGTTTACACAAAGCAGCTATTTGGGGAGCTCTGGTAGCATAGTGGCTAAAGCACTTGACTGCTAACCAGAAGGCTGGTGGTTCAAACCCACCAGCCACTCCTTGGAAGGAAGGTTGGGCAATCCTACTTCCGTAGTGATACTGCCTCGGAAACCCAAGGAGGGGTCGCTATGAGTCGGGGCTGACTCGACGGCACATAACAACAACAAAAACAACAAAGTTATCGAGCGTGCAACCATTTTGAATGTTTGCCAGCAGTGGCCATTTTGGGTATTTAAAGTTACCAATGGCACAGCCATTTTACATTTTAAAAAATGGCAACCATTTTGGATTTTAAAGTGATAGCATTCTCATTTGGATTCCAGGGACATAAGAATAGGATCTGTTTGCCAAGGTTGGCAGGGACATAGGAGAGGCTGACAACAGGAAAGGAGACAGGTGGTGAGTGTATAAGTGCTGCCAACTAGCAAATAGAGGAGCACAGTACCCTGCGTGTGTAGATAAAGAAAATGAAAATCATGGGCAAGTCACTCAAACATACAATCACTAATTAAATATAAACATAAAAACATCACAATGTCTCGGAGACAACAGAGCATCACAGTCCACATAAAGAAGCAAGATAAAAGCAGGAGAAACAAGGGACCAATATACAGAACCAAAACATATCCCTGAGGAAGACGCAGCATTGGAACTCCCTGATAAGGAATTCAAAAGAATCCTATTTAGGTATCTTCAATGAATTGAGAGATAGATCAAAGAAAACACAGAGAAAACCCTAGAAGAATTTTGAAAAACAATACAAAAACAAAATGACAAAATAAATGAAAAATTAGAGATGATACAAAATTAACAGATAGAAATCCAGAAAATTAACACTAAATTTCAGAAATAGATAAGACATTGAATGGGCAAAGGAGCAGAATTG
>NW_006921772.1:1350098-1353241 GCF_000298275.1 Orycteropus afer afer
GTTGTTGTGGAGGGTCAAGGAAAGGTTTATATATGGAGGGAAACTTTCTTTGTTGGTTGCCAGGGGTGGGAGGGGAAGGGAGGGAACACTGCAAAACAAAAAACAAAAAACAACAAGAAAAAAACAACCATTGCCTCATGTCTCTTTAGTTTTGTGTATTTCACTGTACATAAATTATATTTCAATAAAATGCATTAAAAAATGTTACCCTTATATTTCTTTATACCCTCTGGCTTTTCTTCCATTTAATTGGTAGAAGCAGGCAATATTTATTTCCTTAAGGAAGAGAATGTGCAACAATTAAAAGAAGAAAGAGTGGATTCTTGGATTTTTTTTTTTTTTTCAGAATTCTAAACTAATTGGAGATGAAACATGGAAATAGAAAGGATGTGGAAATAAATTTAATCTGTATAATAATATACAAATGACCTACTGGTCATGTGAAAGTATTATTCATTAAAGAAATATAAACTAAAACTACACATCTATTTATAATGAATAAAATGAAATTTAAAAATGGCAAAGAAAATGTTGGTGAGGATGTGAAACAATTAGAATACTCATATATTTTTGATGGGAGTGTAAAGTGGTACTAGTATTTTGAGAGATCATTTGTCAATTCTTATAAAGTTATATAGAGAGTAATCCTATGGCTCAGGAATGTCACTTATAGATCTTTACCAAAAGAAATGAAAAACATACATTCACAAGGAGACTTGTACAGAGGCTTTATTGTATTAACTAAAAACTAGAAATAATTGTCCATCAACAATTGAATAAACAAATTGTGGAATAGCCATACAATAGAATACTACTCAGAATTAAAAAGAAACAAAATATTGGTACACTCAATAATATAAATGAATCTCAAAAACATTACATTTAGCAAGATGATCCAGAGATCAATGAGTATATACTATCTGATTCCATTTATATGAAGTCCACGAACAGACAAACTTAATTTATTATGACAAAAATGAAACAGTGGTGGCTTGTGAGTTGGGAAGAGAAGGAAATTGGCTAGGTAGTAGGAAGAAAACTTTCTGGGATGATAGAAATGTTCTCTATCTTAATAGGGGTGTAGATTGCATAAACATATGCATTTGCCAAATTCATTAAACTGAAAATTTAGACCTAATCATTTTATGGTATGTAAATTATATTTCTGTAAGAAAAAATTAAGGAGGTCTAGTGGCTCAGTAAGGAGCTTTAATGGCACAGTACCTAAGACATTCGACTGCTAAGCAGAAGGTTGGCAGTTCAAACCCACCAGCCACTTCTGGGGCAATCTACTTCCATAAAGGTTAACTGCCTTGGAAACCAAATGGGGGTCTCTATGAATCAGAATCAACTCAATGGCAGTGGGTTTGGATTTTGGTTTTGGTTTAGTGGCTCAGTGATTAAGTGTTTGGCTGCTAATCAGAAGGTTGGTGGTTCAAACCCACCAGCCAAAAATGATGTGGCAGTCTTCAGTTCCATGTCCAAAGTGTATCTGAGGATGATAGTTTTGGGGTTCCTCTAGATTCATCAATTCAGTAAGTTTGGCCTTTTTTAAGGATATGAGGTTTGACCACTTTTGAAGATGGCGGAATAGGTAGAAAGACTTCACAGACCCTCTTCAACAAAGAAAAAGGGAATCAATTAAGACAGATACAGAAGATAATCCTGGACCCCTGAGCGTTGAAGGGAAGGATTTAGAAGTGGACTAAACTCCAACTAATAGAAGAATTTGCATGAAAACACCAAAAAAGGAGACATACAGAGCTGCCATCTGGCAGCAATCCTGATGGCACAGACAGCTTGGATATTGCTGAGTGGTGGTAGGACCTAAGAAATAACCTAAAAATCAGCCCTTCTAGCCAGGGACTACACAGAGGACTGAACTGGTAGCTGGTGAATAAAAGGGGAAGCAGCAAAGAAGGAGGTGGGCTGAGCTGAGGACTTTAGCCTGTCCAGAGGGCACAGCCATTTTGAATGTTTACAAGAAGTTTGACCATTTTGGATATTTAAAGCAACAGTGTTCTCCCAGATTCCAAGGACTTAAGAACAGGCTCCACTTGCTGGGAACCACAAGGACATTCCAGATGCTGACGACTGGAAAGGTTATACTTTTCAGCTTTTTCTCTTCTCCCTGTTCCTGGTTCTAATTTTTTTTTTTTTTTTTTTTTTGTTATTTCTCATGGTTAACCCCATTCTGTGTTTTTCTTTTTGCATTTTCCCCATTTTTTTCTTCATTGTTCTCCTCTGCCTTTTTTCTCTTATTGCCCTCTCCCCAGATAGTCTGGTGTTTTTTCTTTGTTTGTTTCCCCTTTTTTCTTTTTTGGTTATTGTTCCAATATAATTACACAGTGTGTTTTTGGTCCATTTGCTTTTACTTTTCTGATGGTTATTCAATTGTTATTTTCATCTAACTGAGTAGTAAATAGCAACAGTCTCCATACAATACAACTACAGCCACACATCCTGCAGCTTCACTTACGTAGTGAGAGGCACCTCTTCCTTCTCCACAAATGGGCCAATGATAAACAACCACCAAGAACAGTCTCACTCACCCTTAGCTGCTCTTCACAAACACTCAACAGAGATCTAAATAAACAATGTAACAATATGTCAGAGACAACAGACCATTACTGTCCACACAAAGAAGTAAGATAAAGTGGTAAAAACAAGGGAGCAGGATACAGACACATAAAACATTCCTGAGGATGAAGCAGCATTGAAACTTCCTGATAAGGAATTCAGAAGAATTATATTTAGTTATCTTCAAAGGATTGAGAGACATATCAAGGAAAACACAGACAAAACCCTAGAACCATTTTGGAAGAAAATACAAAAACAAAAGGACAAAATAAATGAAAAATTAGAAATGATTCAAAATCTACAGATAGAAATCCAGAAGATTAAAACTAAATTTTCAGAAATAGTTAACATTTTGTTGGGAGTTCCTGCAAGACAGGGGACTAGGCAGAAGGACCTCACAGACCCTCTTCAACAAAGAAAAGGGAAAACAATTAACACAGACATAGAAGATAATCTTGGACCCCTGAGCCTTGAAGGGAAGGATACAGAAGTGGACTAAACCCCAACTAGCAGAAGAATTTGCGTGAAAATACCAAAAAAGGAGACATACGGAGCTGCGGTCT
>NW_006921772.1:1360811-1363664 GCF_000298275.1 Orycteropus afer afer
GCCCTGGAGAGAACAATCATGGGAGAAGGAAGGGCTGCTTATGCACAGGGAGACATGTCAGGGGGCAGGAGAGTATGGTGAGATGGACACTGGGAAGAAGTAACTATGGGGAGGAAGTGGGAGGGGAGCTGTTGCATTGTTGTAAACTGTGGTCAATGACATGTAACAAAGTCTATGTGAACTGCTGTATGGAAAGCGAATTTGCTCTGTAAATCTTCACCCAAATCACAATAAATAAATAATAATAATAATAAAGAAATAGTTAACACATTGAACGGACAAAGAAGAAATAGATAACACATTGAAAGGAGTAGAACTGAATCAGTGGAAGATAGAATTAATGAGATTGAAGGTAAATACCTAAATTCTTGTCTGGAAAGAGATCAATCAGAAAAAAAGAACAAAACAAAATGAAGAAAGAGTAAGGTTCACATGGGATACCATCAAATGGAATAACCTACATATCATTGGAATTCCAGAACAGGAAGAGAAAAATAAAGCCCCTGAGAAAATTGTCCAAGATTAGTTGAAGGAGAACTTCCCTAATATGATGAAAGATGAGAATATATCCATTCAGGAAGTCCATTGAACCCCAAATAGGATAGGCCCCAAAAGAAATTCACCCAGATATATCATCATCAAACTCATCAAAACCAAAGACAAAACAGAATCCTGAAAGCAGCACGGGTAACAGAAAGTTTCTTACAAAGGACAACCAGTAAGAATAAGCTCTGATTTCTCAGCTGAAACCATGCAAGCAAGAAGACAATGGGATGGCATATACAAAACCCTGAGAAAGAAAAATTTTCAACCAAGAATTACATACCCGGCAAAATTGTCCCTCAAATATGATGATGAAAATAGGAAATCTCCAGATAAGCAGAAACTAAGGGAGTTTGTTAAAACCAAACCAACCATACAAGAAATATTGAAGGGAGTCCTTTGAATAGAGAACCAAAAATAGCAAATAACAACCTACCATTAATATACAAGATGTCATAACACAGAAACCACAGCTATGGACATATCAAAAGTAAAATAAACTTACAAGATTGTACACAGAGTACCAGAGACATCAATTGGCAAATGAGGACAACTACAAACCCAAAAGAGGGAAAACATAGTGCAGTAACAGAACTTCTAAATGGTCAGGAGGAAATCAAGAGAGTTGCAACATAGAATGGATTATTCTAAACTCAGGGAGAAAATTATAAATCACAGGGTAACCTCAAAGAAAAATGATAAACCCTCCATCACAATAAAAAAGAGTACTAGCACAAATATTTAGCAAATACTAAAACAACAGCAATAAAAGAAATGATAACACAATTCATAAACATAATGAGCTCAGCACAGAAAATAATATGGAGCAAAGAAACCAAGGACACCATGGAAAAACACATAACAAAATGACAACAACCAATTCATACTTGTCAATAATTACACTGAATTTTAATGGATTAAATGCATTACTCAAAAATGTAGAATTGCAGATTGGATAAGAAAATAAAACCCATCAATATGCTGTCTACAAGAGACACACTTTAGAGACAAAGGCAAAAGGTAGACTAAAAATTCAAAGGTTGCAAACAGATATATCAAGCAAATGGCAACCATAAAAGAGCAGGAGTGGCAATATTAATATCTAATCAAACTGACTTTAAGACAAAAACTTCCATATGAGACAAGGAAGGATATTATATGATGATTAAAAGATCATTTGAACAGGAAGATATAACCATAATAAATATCTATAGACCCAATGAAAGAGCCCCAAGATACATAAATCAGACTTTAAAAGAGATGAAAAGGCAAAGAGATGACTCTACAATCATAGTAGGAGATGTTAATACACCACTTTCAATGAAAGATAGAACAACTGGAAAGAAACTCAACAGAGATGCAGAACAGCTAAACAATCCACCAACTTGACTTTATAGACATCTGCAGAGCACTTCACCCAACAATAGCACAATATACATTCTTTTTCAGTACACATGGAACATTTTCCATGATAGACCATATGTTAGGCCATAAAGCAAGCCTTCATAAATTTAAAATCATTGAAATACTGAAAAGCACCTTCTCAGATCACAATACTATCAAATTAGAAATCAACAATCGGAAGATCAACACAAAAAGAGCAAACACATGGAAACTGAATAATGCCTCCTTAAAAACAACTGGTAACAGAAGAAATAAAAATGGAAATTAAAAAAAGTCCTTGAATCAAATGAGAAGGAAAACACAACATACCAAAAACTTTGGGACACAGCAAAAGCAATGATCAGAGGCCAATTTATGGCAATAAATTGAAGGAAATCATCAAAAAAGAAGAGAAAAATTAACAAAAGCAGATGTTGGGTTTTTTTAAAAGATTAAGTTGACAAGCTACTGGCAAATTTAACAAAGGAAACAAGGGAGAGAATACAAACAACATGAATAAGAAATGAAATGGGTGACATCAAAACAGACCCAACTGAAATAGAAAGGGTAATATCAGGATACTATGAAGAACTGTACTCCAACAAATTTGAAAATCTGAAAGAAATGGATAGATTTCTAGAAACACATCACTTAATTAGCTATCACAGACTGATGTAGAAAAGTTGAATAGATCCATAACAAAAGAAGAAATTGAACAGGTCATCAAAAAATTACCAACTAAAAAAAAAAGTCCTGGCCAGACAGTTTCACCAGAGAATTCTACCACACATTCAGAGAAGAACTGACACCAATCCTACTCAAACTATTCCAAAACATAGAAAAGGATGGGATCCTCCCTAACTCATTTTATGAAGCAAGCATAACCTTGATACCAAAACGAGGCAAAGACATCACTCAAAAGGAAAA
>NW_006921772.1:1365646-1368966 GCF_000298275.1 Orycteropus afer afer
CAATTCAACAGTTTCTACATATACTATTTAGTGACATTGATTAGTCTTCAAGTTTTGAAACCATTCTCACAACTTCTTTTCTGAGTTTTTTCTCCTCCATTAACATAAATTCACTGCCCTCTAAACTTCCTATCTAATCTTTTGAGTTGCTGTTTTTAATTTGATTCTCTATAGATAGATCTTAAAAGAGCATAATCTCAAGGCAGACTTTTTTTCTTTTTACTAGTAAAGCTAAATATTGTTTGTTTTAAGAGGACTTCAGGGGATATTTTTTGGTTTAAGCTTTAAAGATTATCTCAGGGCAGTAATTTCAGGGATTCAACCAACCGTCATGGATCCAAGAAGTCTAGAGTGCATGAAAATTTAAAATTCTATTGTGCATGCTCTCCCTTTTGATCAGAATACTTCTCTGGAATCTTTGATCAAAATGTTCATTAATGCCAGCCAGGCACCATCCAGTTTTTCTAGTCTTATGACAAAGGAAGCAGTTTTTCATGGAGGCAATTAGGCACACATTCCATACCCTCTTCCTATTTCTAACATTCCTTCTTCTTCTTTGGTTCCAGGTGAATAGAGACCAATTGCTATGCCTTGGAAGGCCACTTGCAAGCTTTTAAAATCCCAGGCACTACACATCTAATTAAGAGGTGAACAGAAGCACTAAATGTGTTATTAGGCCAATAAACAGTGTTGTCCCATGAAACCATGATCCTAACCTTCATGCTAAGAAACAAAATCCGATGAGGTTATGAGTTGTACATAAGCACCCTCAGCAACTACTTGTTTTGTTGTAAATTCATCTATCATGCAACTCTTGCCAATTCAAATTTTTACCAATATTCAACTTACTGACAGCAGTTACAGTAATTGGCTGTTCAACCCTACCCATGATCAACAAATTTTCCCATCACCATTAACCACCCTTTTCCCTCTCCCTCTTGAACCTAGTAACCATTAATAAACTTTGTTTTCTATACATTTGCCTTTTCTTATCTTTGTATGTAATTAAGGTCATACAATATTTGTTGTTTTGTGATTGATTTATTTCACTCAGCATAATGTCTTTCAGCTCCATCCATATTGTAGCATGTATCAAGAATTCATGTCTCCTACTGGTTGGGTAGTATTCCTTTATATGAATGTACCACATTTGGTTCATCCATTCATCTGTTGAGCATTTTAGATTTTTCTGCTTTCAGCTATTGTGAATAGTGTTGCAATGAACATTGGTGTACAAATCTCTTTGAGTATTTGTTTTCAAGTCTTTTGAATATATATTTAAGAGTGGAAGTGATGGGTCATAGGTAGTTCTATTACTTTTTTGAGGAACTGTTACACTATTTTCTACAATGGCTGTACCATTTTTCATTCCCCCAGTAATGGGTAAGTGTTCCAATTTCCACATTGCCGCCAACCTTTATTATTTTCAGTATTTTTTTTTTTTCTTTACCTTATCCTGGTGGATGTTACATGGTATCTCTTTGTGGTTTTGATTTGCATCTCTTTGATGGCTAATGGTACTGAGCAGCTTTGCATGTGTTTTATGGATATTTGAATGTTCTCTTGGTGAAATATCTATTCAATTCCTTTGCCAATTTTATGATTGGACTTTTGTCTTTTTTTTATGAAGTTGTTGAAGTTTTATATAAATTTTGGTAATTAGATTCTTATCAGATATATGACTTCCAAAGATATTCTCCCAGTCAGTAGCTTGTCTTTTCACTTTTTTGGTAAAGTCTTTTGATGAACAAAAGTTTTTAATTTTTATGAGGTTTCATTTACTTATTTTGTCTTTTGCTGTTTGTGTTTTTGTTATTATATTATATAATCCAGTGTCGAAAGTTAGGCCTGACAGTATTGTCCTTGTTTGTTCTTTGAAGAATATTATGGTCTCAGTTTGCACATATACATCCTTAATCATTTTGAATTTGATTTTGTGTATAGCGTGAGGCATGGATTCTGTTTCATTTTTCTGCATGTGGAAATCCAATTTTCTCAGCATCATTTATTGAAGAGACTTTCCTTTCTCCATGGGCTAGACTTAGCATTCTTGTCAAAAATCAATTGATCATAGATGTGTGGGTTTGTTTCTGAATTCTCAATTCTATTCTATTCATCAGTTTTTATTCTAATATGTATGGTATGTTTTAAAATCCAGAAGTGTGAGTCTTCCTACTTTGTTCTTCTGTTCCAACATTGTGTTAGCTATTCCATATAAAGTTGAAGATAGTATGTTCATTTTCTGTAAAGAAGGCTATTGGAATTTTGGTTCAGATTACATTGAATATATAGCTCATTTTGGGTAGTATTGACTTCTTAACAATATTAAGTCTACCAATCCATGAACATGGAACATCTTTCCATTTATTTAAGTCATCTTAAGTCTCTTTCTAGGAGCTCTGGTAGCACAGTGCCTAAGGCATCTGACTGCTAACCAGAAGGTTGGTGGTTCAAACCCACCAGCCACTCCACAGAAGCAAGACTGACCAATCTACTTCCATAAAGATTTACCACCTCTGAAATCCAATGGGAGTCACTATGAGTTGAAATAAACTTGATAGCAGTGTTTTTTTGTTTTTTTTTTGGTTAGTCTCTTATATCAGTGTTCAAGGTATGTTCTTACTAGTCAAAAACTTTCAATCCTTAATTAGTATTCATCATATTCTGGAGTCTAGCATTGCTGCTTTTGAAAGTGCATATATTCAAGTCAGAGTGGGGTTTTTTTTTTCCTTTGGAGTCACTGAAACACTAGTAAGAAACAAAGCACGTAAAGAAACAAGTAGCTGTTAAGCTCCATGATGATCTGGGCATGTCTCTCTGTTCACCACTGTTTCTAATGCCCACTACAGAGCTGAAGGCCCTATACACACTCAACATTTGTAGAATGAAAGAATGAGCAGGATTGGTTAGGAAAAAAAAAATCAGTAGTGCTACTGGGGAAGAGAAAGGATATAGTCCCCTAAAAAATTACTTAGCCATAACATAATTAACATTAGATTTTGCAATTATATAGACTAAATTATGGATTTTGATGACGGTCCCTTTCCTAAATATGTTATAGGAGAGTGTCAGATAACAGGGGAAAGTCAAAGTTAAACTATGCATGAATAAATTACAGTTTATTTTAGGCACTCAGGACTGAGGCAATAATGATAATAATGATTAAAATTACAGTTGAAACTTGATAACCATTGTTGTTGTTGTTGTTCTGTGCCGTCGAGTCAGCCCCAACTCATAGCGACCCCTCCTTGGGTTTCCGAGGCAGTATCACTACGGAAGTAGGATTGCCCAACCTTCCTTCCGAGGAGTGGCTGGTGGGT
>NW_006921772.1:1369721-1380630 GCF_000298275.1 Orycteropus afer afer
ACTCCTCAGAAGGAAAATGGGGCAATCTACTTCCATAGTGATACTGCCTCTGAAACCCAAGGAGGGGTCGCTATGAGTCGGGTCTGACTCGACAGCACATAACAACAATAACAACAACATGCTTTCTAAAAGGATCCCTGGTGGCACAGCAGTTAAGAACTTGACTGTTAACCAAAAGGTTGGCGGTTTTGAACCCTCCAGCCATTCCATGAAAGAAAGATGAGGCAATCTGCTTCTGTAAAGATTATAGTCTTGGAAACCCTATGAGGCAGTTCTACTCTGTCCAGTAGGGTCATTATGAGTTGGAATTGAGTCAGTAGGAGTGGATTGGTTTTTTTTTTTTTTTTTAATTTCTTAAAAAAACTCTAAAAGATAAAATTAACTCTGCATATAAATATCTCTAGGATCTGGAATATAGCACTTGGGGAGGGGTGAAGAATGGGATGTTACTGACTCTAACAATCTCAGAAAGCCTTGCATGAGTGCATCAGTCAGAAAAGAAAAAAGGAGAGAAGACCAGAGCTGATTTCAATGGAATGGAAATTGAAACAGCAGAAATGGGGGGAGAATAAATAAAGACAAGAACAAAGGAAGATGACAGGCAAAAAGAAGACACACAAAGTAGCCATGGGAGTGAGATACAAACAGTAGTCATCCCTCCTCACCCAGCCAGGTTCTGCAGGAGGCAGAAAGGGAGAAGACAAACAGGATTTCATATTTGCTTTATCTTTAAACTTCCATTTCTAAATCTGGTTTTATTATCCCTTAAGGGGAAAACATTCCACTAAATGCCTTCTTTTAGTTGTTCCAATCTCGAACAGATTAAGCAATGGTATTAAACATTTAGTTGACCCACAGTGGAGGACCAGGCAATATAGGTGACCTCTCTCTTCAAGCAAGCTCCTAGAGGCCTGCCTCACTGCTGGTCTACCCTAGCCTTCTCCCTTTAGCTTCAGTTCCACACAGGATCTGATGTTACATTGAAGGAAAAACTTCAAAGGCATTTCAATTAAATTTAAGAAACCTCATTTTTTTTTGTTTTGTTTTGTTTTTGTTTTTCCTGTAAGAGATATTTCCAGATAACTGTTTTCAGCTCCATATGTATATCTTTTAAATCCAAGTTCCTTAATAGTTGAATCTTTTGTTTCATTCTAATCCCATCTCCTCTTGATAAAAATTCTGCAAAGGCTGTCTTCCTTAACCTCAAAATAGCTAGGGCCTTAGCACATTACCTACACCATTTCGTAACCTATTTAATTAGACCCTGTTCCAGCATTCACAACTGGTCAGTCTCTCTGGCTATTTTTCCATGTCTACCAATGCCAGAATTATCTCTGAGTATTTTACACACATGCTGAAATACCTGCAAGGGAACATTTACCCACAGGGAACCAGGCAGTACAAATTGAGTATGTTTGCCTTTTTGTACCCTAGGGCAAATGTCCTTGTTCAGGCTTTTACTTTCCACATTTTGCTTGAAAGAAATAGCAGAGAATTTTGGTCCCTGTCCACAAATGGGATGACACAGCCAAAGTGCAGGAAAAGTAAACTATTCTTCAATACCTACTCTATGTGAGACATTGATACTGTATTTTTCTACATTGTTTCTACTTAGTTTTCACAATACATTTATGAGGTGAAAATAATTATTTCTATTTTACAGATGAGGGAACTCCAGCATAGAGAGACAAAGTGTTAAGTGGTAAAGAGTTCTTTCTGAGTCTACCACATCATGTCATTTCTTTAGTTTACTTTCCAAACCCAAAAAAGTGGCAAGGACAGTCCTCAAAGGATCTAACTCTGGTCCTGCTTTGGCTGGTGATTTCATAAAGACTATAAAGACCATGAAGGAGCCTGGATGGCACAGGCAGTATGAGATCAGTTGCTAACTTAAAGTTTGGTGGTTCAAATACACACAGTAGCTCTGTGAAAGAATTCATAAAGATTACAGCCAAGAAACTGTGGAACTCTGTTCTACTCTGTAATACATTGAGTCATCATGAGTCAGAATCAACTGGACCACAATGAAGTTTTTATGGCAGTGAGATAATATGCTCAGCTGCTAACTTAAAGGTTAGAGGTTCAAGTCCACCCAAATATGCCTTGGAAGAAAAATCTGGCAGTCTGTTCCTGAAAAATCAGCCATTGAAAACTCTATGGAATACAGTTATACTCTGACACATGAGGGATCACCATGAGTCAGAATCAACTCAACAGCAACTTATTTGGTTTTGTGTTTATGACAATGAGAAGGTAGCTGTGTCTTCTTCTGAACCAAGTGAAGTCACAGTGTAGCCATACCCCCTGAATCCATTTGGCAAGGTAGAACAAGCATTGGGGTTAGACAGCTGAGTCTGGGCCCTGTTCTGTGTTCCAGTTGGTTACATTAGCGTTGTTAGTACAATAAGTCATACATCCATACACTCATTCTACAAATATTTATTGATCATGTACTATGGCCTAGGCACTATTTAAGGTGCAGGGATACATCAGTGAACAAAAAAGCCCAGGGCCTCACATACTCAGGAAATGTAAAATATTACACCTGTACTTTATTCATATGTGAAGTAGGACTAATAATAATAGTATCTCCCTAATGCAGTTGAGGTGAACATTAAAAGTTAATATATACAGTGCTTACCACAGCATTACACACATAGTATACACTCAATAGATGTTAATTAACATTGTTACTTTTAAATGAAAATCCTATCCTTGGCACAAATTAAACAAAAATCAATATAGGTGATAACAGTGGGACTTTTGTTTTATGGGATGGGGTAAGAGGATAGAGAAGAATTGTCCCTTGAAATGTCAGGAGTAATTTCCTGTCAAATTGAGTTAAGACTAGAAGGCTCTAATGTGTGCTACTTCCCTATCATTCACTTCAGTACTAATGGAAGCATCAGGCTGAATTGAGAGTCTCATTTCCCTGCAAATTTCAGTGTGCAAAGTGGTCGGTCCTGGGATTTATTTTTGTCAAGTACAGAAAATTGAGGTCTCCTCAGAGAAAGCAAAGTGCAAATGTTATGATAATTATTTTAAGTAGTCCAAGAATAAGAGAGAGCAAGCTTTTCTACAATACCTTCTGAAAATCAGATTTTTTAATCTTCTCTCTCTTTTTTTTTTTTTTTTATTCTGGAACTGTACCTCATGTACTTTATAAGCTGCAGAAGTTAATAGGAGTACACAGAACAATGATTTGATTGGTTCATGGTTTCCTAGCCATTCTAAGACTTTCTACACTTCACAACTCACAGGTGCTAATACAATGCCAGAAGAGTGAAGGACTTAATCCAAGTTTCAGATAATCAACTTTCTGAGGTGAAGGGAGAACTGGTGAGAAATTAGTTTCAGCTACCAAAAGCTTTCCAATATCTCAGATAAAAAGGTAGTGATCCCAATTGTCCTTTGAATAAACGCCTTGGAATTAAAAAAAAAAAATCACCAGTTATGTTCTCAATTTATTTTTGATCATATTTTTGTGTTTGGGAGGGGGGGGGGGGGAGTTGATTCATTTCCAATCTATTCATTGCAATTTTAGAAAAGGATTTTTTTTGTTCTTTTAGCCTATGTCTTAAATAATTATTAATTTATTTTTCGGTCTATCTTTGTTTCAGTTCAGGGTTACAGACTGGTCTGGTGGTTATGGTTTTTGATATACATTTTAACTTTGGTTTAAATTTCCACCCAAAAAGTATAAAAAGATACAGAAGTGAAGTGAAATATGAATAAGAAAAATGAAAAGAATGGAAAGGAATTATTTAGGAGATAATTTCCTCTAATATCTTATTAATAAAATAATCAAAATTATTTATAACAGACAAAGCAATCACTATCATGAAATGTGCAAAGACCTGGAGTTAGAAAACCAAAAGGGAAGAACACGCTTGGCATTTCTCAAGCTGAAAGAACTGAGAAAAAAATTTCAGCCTCGAGTTGCAATATTGAAAGATTCTATGGGCAAAATATTGAATGATTCAGGAAACATCAAAAGAACATGGAAGGAATACAGAGAGTCACTGTACCAAGAAGAACTGGTCAATCCCCACCCATTTCAGGAGGTGGCATATGTTCAAGAACCAATGGTACTGAAGGAAGAAATCGAAGCTGCACTGAAAAAATTGGCAAAAAACAAAGTTCTAGGAATTAACGGAATACCCATTGAGATGTTTCAACAAACAGATGCCATGCTGGAGGCACTCACTCAGTTATGCCAAGACATTTAGAAGACAGCTACCTGGAAAACTGACTGGAAGAGATCCATTTTTGTACCCATTCCAAAGAAAGGTGATCCCACAGAATGTGGAAATTTTTGAATAGTATCATTAATGTTGCATGCAAGTAAAATCTTACTGAAGATAATTCAAAAATGGTTGCAGCAGTATATTGACAGAGAACTTCCAAAAATGTAAGCTGCATTCAGAAGAGGATGTGGAACAAGGGATTCATTGCTGATGTCACATGCATCTTGGCTCAAAGCAAAGAATACCAGAAAGACGTTTACTTGTTTTTTATTGTCTATCCAAAACCATTTGATTGTGTGGATCACAACAAATTGTAGATAACATTGAGAAGAATGGGAATTCCAGAACACTTAATTGTACTCATGAGGAACGTGCACATAGACCAGGAGGCTGTCATTCAAACAGAAAAAGGAACACTACATGGTTTAAAATCAAGAAGAGAGAGTGTCACTGTTGTATCTTTTCACTTATTCAATCTGTATGCTGAACAAATAATCCAAGAAGCTGGATATGATATGAAGAACAATGTAGCATTAGGATTGGAGGAAGAATCATTAACAACCTGCAAGATGCTGACAACACAACTTTGCTTACTGAAAGTGAGGATGACTTAAAGTACTTACTGATGAAGATTGAAGAATATAGTCCACAGTATGGATTATATCTCAATATAAAGAAAACAAAAATCCTCACAACTGGTCCTATAAGCAACATTATGATAAATGGAGAAAATATTGAAATTGTCAGACTTCACATTAGTTGGTTGTACAATCAACGCCAATGGAAGCAGCAGTCAGGACATCAGATGATGTATGTTGTTGTTGTTGTTGTTATTTGCCATCGAGTCGGCCCCGACTCATAGCGACCCCTCCTTGGGTTTCCAAGGCAGTATCACTACGGAAGTAGGAATGCCCAACCTTCCTTCCGAGGAGTGGCTGGTGGGTTTGAACCGCCAGCCTTCTGGTTAGCAGTGAAGTGCCTTAGGCACTATGCTACCAGAGCTCCTCAGATGACGTATAGCACTGGGCAAATTGGCTGCAAAGGACCTCTTTCAAGTGCGGAAGAGCAAAGATGTCTCCTTGAGGACTAAGGTGTGCCTGGCACAAGCCATGGTATTTTCAATTGCCTCATATGCATGTGAGAGCTGGACGATGAATAAGGAAGACCGAAGAAGAATTGATGCTTTTGAGATGTGGTGCTGGCAAAGAATGCTGAAAGTACTATGGGCTGCTAAAAGAACTAACAGGTCTGTCCTGGAGGAAGTTCAGCCAGAATGCTCCTTGGAGGCGACAATGGCCAGACTTTGCCTCACATACTTTGGTGTTGTTGTCAGAAGGGACCATTCCCTGGAGAAGGATGTTATACTAGGGTGGAGGGTTCACAAAAGAGGGAAAGGAGATGGATTGACATGGTGGCAGCGGCGATGGGCTCAAGTGTAGCAAGAATCATGGAGCTGGCTCAGGACTGGGTGGTGTTTTGTTCCGCTGTGCATAGGGTAGCTATGAGTCGGAGACAACTCGACGGCACCTAACAACAGCAACAACAACATTTATAACTAAATTGTTACACAATTTTCTCATCCACAGGAGTCCCTTTTGTTCCTTATACAAAATAAAACACTTTATTTTCTCTTCAGGAGTCCCCAGGATAGAGCCAAGAACAACTTTTATATGTTACCATGACTTAGATATTGCATTAAAACTTACTGCTGTCGAGTCAAATCCGAGTCATAGTGACTCCTCCTTGGGTTTCTGAGGCAGTATCACTATGGAAGTAGATTGCCCAACCTTCCTTCCAAGGAGTGGCTGGTGGGTTTGAACTGCCTGCTTTCTGCACAGTGCCTTTAATGTTTACCCCTCCCTCACCTCTGTAACTATCACCACCAAAATAAAGAAGCAGCACTGAAGTCTCTTTATTAGTTATTTTCTGAGGTTTGCAAGTCTGATGCTCCAAAGAGGTGGGAAAAGTTTGGCTGAAGCTTGAATAGGTCTTCAGGTCTCCCTCAGAACAAGGGCTCTGAAAAATCATTTCAGGTTTGATATATTAGCATAATCAATGTCTGGACATCAATGCTGTGTTGATTTTCAACTTACCAGCTTTCTGAGTTATGTGGGGATGTTCATGGCAACCAGCTGGCTGACCCATCTAAGCTGACCCTTATGAACATTAATTTCATATCACTTGCACATGAATCTGGAGGTCTGATCCTTTGATGGAGGCTCAAAAATCACTGGATTTTTCCACATATATGTTTGTGACAGCTTTAGAGCACTACCTAGCTATCTCTGCTAATATTCCAAAGAAAAATTCTAGGCCTTTAACAAAAAGTAACAGGATAGGGAAGGTATTGCACATAAACTTCTATCAGATGGACACAACTTAAGCCATGACTCTGCCCATAAACGGAAACTATGAATACACAATAGAAATTAAACACAAAGAACACTTATTTACTCAGGAAAAGTACACTCACATATTTGCCAAGGGTGAAATATAAAGACGTGATTTTTCCTACTGAGTAAGAAGGCATCACAGATTTTGCAGGTGACCTTCAGAGGTCAGTATCATGGAGGACAGCTACCAGGATACACAAAACAATTTTTGGGTGGATTGTACAAAGTCACTGATGAGAAAGTGGCTAATCTCAGCTTTGATCCCAGCCAATCTGGCTTCAGAGCCTTTTCCAACTGCTGCAAATAGAGGAGGCTGCATATTTTCAGATCTGAATCTGAGTCCTGAATGTATGATCTTGGATAAGTCACTAAACCTCACTTAGCTTCTCTTTCATCATCTGTAAAAGGAGGATCATAATAGGTACTCTGCCAACCTCATGGGGCGATTGAAAAGATCCAAGAAAAGATTATGGGTGAAAGGACCTTTTAAATGTACATTTATCTGAATGTATAGGTATCTCATACTTTTCGAAAGCTCACTTTTAAGAAAGATCTACAGTAGTATATGTTTTCATAAACCGAAAGAAATCTGAAGAAGATCTTTGCCTTTACAAAAAAAGGCAGAAAGTGAAACTAGCCTTCAGTGTTTGTTTTACAACGAGCTATTAAAGTGGCAGTGTGCCCCCCGAGCAGCAGGAGTGGTGACATCCAGCTCCTTTCCTGCTCAGCACTACACTCAGCATCTCAGCATCAAGCTGCCATGGCTTTGAACTGTGTCTGTGAACACCATATGTTTGTGTTATTTTAGGTTTCATGTATTATTTAGAAAGATTTGGTAGGTTATATTTTGTGTCTGGGGACACTCAAAAAATTTCCCCATATAAATTAATGGTAATTGCTTTTTCACTTTATGACTTTTCATTTTACAAAACGTTTCATAGGAACCCTCTACTTTTGGGTAGTGGGGAAAACCTGTAATTCATACAGCTGCTGGGAGAGTTGGGAAAGCCATAATAAAACAGTTTTGAAGAACAGACAATGAAGCTGTTCATATCTGGGTCTAGATTGTTGATTAGCTGATCAGAGCCTCGGTTTCCTTATCTGTAAACTAAATGTATATTTTATTCATTTGAAATCCAGCAGTACTGGGGAAGGTAAGCTAGCCTGGTGCAGCTGCTTTGCACAGAGTCTGTTTGAGCACTGGGACTGCATGTGATGCACAGATAAAGCAGGTCCCTGGAGGAGTGGGAGGTGATGGAAACAAGTCAATGAGCTTGACTCATTGGTGTGCAGCCAAGGAGATGGCAGAAGCCTCTGTGGTGTGTGCTCTCAGTACTCTCCTTAACCCCTCAAGTCTTCAAGGAAGGTACCAGGTGCATGAAAGCCTGAATGTGATTAGAGTTGTTCCAGAATGCAGTATAAACACTCAATCTTACATTTGCATTTGACCTGAGCAGAGACCTGTTGGTTTTATGGCAGATTCCCTAGAAGCAGAGCCTGAGACCAAAATTCTTGTGCAAGTGATTTGTTGAGGGAGTGCTCTTAGGACAACCTGAAAGGAATTGAGGGAAGCAGGATAGAGAAAGGGAACAAGCCAAGCAGAAAAGTGGTTTCATCTGAAATCTAGCTTCAGCCTGTTCTTTGAAGAATGAATAGTGCCATAAAGTTGTCCCACTGAGGGCAAAGGAGCAGGCTTTTGTATCTTAAATGAATTAGTCTAAGGCTGCATATTTCCCTGGATTCAAGAGAACAGTGGCAGGAAGCATATCCTCCCTGCTTATTATTATTATTATTATTATTATTATTATTATTATTATTATTTGATAGGAAAACTTGGATCAGCCAAAGACAATTCTCAGGAGAAAAGTGCAGTTGAGTGTCATTTCCAGCAAATATAGCAACTGGGAGCAGGTGTGATAAAGGGAATCTGAGCCCAGCACCACCAGTGTCCAGTAAGAAAACAAAAACAAAATATAGGGAGAGAAACAAGAAGAGGTAATACAGGGAAACTTGCAGAAGTTGTGACAAAAGATTGAAGCCTGAAATTGGAGTTCAAACATAGTTTAAATTGGATTTCCAAGGCACCATGATCTGGTTAACATGTGCAGAATAGTATCTGCCTGACTGGGTTTTTATAAGAACTCAGAGCAAAAGTAGCAAAAGAACCATTGTCTTGTACCAGAATGACAAAGTTCTTAACACAATGTGATGATCATAATAATGGCAATAATCAAGATGACAATGATGGGCTTTCAACATTAGTTTTGTCTCATCTGTGCCACTGATACTATATTTGGAGTTGACCATGTCCTGTCACCCTCACCTACATTTTTAGCATCTTTAAAGTAGAGATTTGTTGCCTCTTCTAACTCCAACACAGAGTTTTTACATGCATTTTAAGAGACTTGCCTGCTAACCAGACGGCTGGCCGTTCAAACCCACCAACCACTCCTCGGAAGGAAGGTTGGGCAATCCTACTTCCGTAGTGATACTGCCTCGGAAACCCAAGGAGGGGTCGCTATGAGTCGGGGCCAACTCGACGGCACATAACAACAACAACAGAGGAAGGGAAGAGAAAAGAAGCAACATATATTAAGTGTTCACTATTTTTTAAGGATACTAGTTTAATGTTAGTTTTTCTGGTTTACTAGTTTAATACTGTCCTCAACCTTGTGATGCATATATTATCTACTTAAAATGAAAGCTCAGAGATCAGCAACTTGCCAAAATCAAACTACTAAATTGTGGAGCCAGATTTTGAATCAGGTCTGTTATATTCTAAACTTAATAGTGCTCTGTACACTATCATATCCATCCACTCTCAAGTACTGTGTGTATCTCACTGTTAGTGAGTCGGATCTGACTCATAGCGACCCCTCCTTGGGTTTCTGAGGTGGTATCTCTATGGAAGGACTGCTCAATCTTCCTTCCAAGGAGTGGCTGGTGGGTTTGAACTGTCAGCCTTCTGATTAGCAGTCAAATGCCTTAGATATTATGCCACCAGAGCTCCCACCGTGTATAGTCCAGTTGATATAAGAAACTGAAGTGATGAGAAAAGAAGGAGAGAAAAAGACAAATTCCAGAAACTTCTCTTGAACTCAGAAAATGATTTTGCTGTCCAATGCAGGAGTCACTAGTAACATATGGCTATTGAGCACTTGAATTGTAGATCATCTAAAAATATTGATGTTTGGGTAGCCAACAAACACATGAAGAAATGCTCATGCTCATTAGCCATTAGAGAGCTGCAAATCAAAACAACAGTGAGATATCATCTCACCCCAGCATTAACAGCAAAGTTCAACAAGACAGAAAACAGTAAATGCTGGTGAGGGTGTGGAGAGACTGGGACTCTCATACACTGCTGGTGGGACTGTAAAATGGTACAGCCACTGTGGAAAATGGGATAGTGCTTCCTTAAACAGTTGAAAATAGAAATACCCTTTAATACAGCTATCTCATTACTAGGTATATATCCTAAAGAAGAGAGAGCTGCAACACAAATAAATATATGCACACCCATGTTCATCACAGCACTATTAACAATAGCAAAGAGATGGAAACAACCTAAGTGCCTATCAACAGATGATTGAATAAACAAACCATGATACATATATACACACAGTGGAATACTATGTAACACTAAAGAATAATGAAGAATCCACAAAACACTTCATAATGTGGATGAACC
The DNA here is from genome assembly GCF_000298275.1 of Orycteropus afer afer. Lineage (NCBI taxonomy): Eukaryota > Metazoa > Chordata > Mammalia > Tubulidentata > Orycteropodidae > Orycteropus > Orycteropus afer. Next base: position 1,380,053 of record NW_006921772.1, read on the forward strand.
TGGAGGATATCATGCTGAATGTAATCATACATTATTTGTTTTTCCAAAGAAATAATGTATGAGTTCACTATTACAAAAATTCAAGGAAAGGTTTACATATGGAAGGAAAATTTCTTTGATGGTTACCAGGGATGGGAAGGAAGAGGAGAGAAAATTGCTAGCAAGATAAGAGACACATATTAATTTGGGTGAAGGGAAAGGCAATATACTAAAAGCATATAACCAGCACAATATCACTAAGAAGGAAGATACGGAGAAGTGCATAGAGGAACAGACAACAAAGGTAAATACTATTACATTCACAATATCGTATTATCAGTAATAACAAATATTAAACTATGTTTTTTGTTGTTATGTGCTGTGGAGTCAGACACGAATCATAGTGACCCCTCCTTGGGTTGTTGAGGCAGTATCACTACAGAAGCAGATTGCCCAACCTTCCTTCCAAGGAGTGGCTGGTGGATTTGAACTGCCAGCTTTCTGGTTAGCAGTCAAGTGCCTTAGGCACTATGCTACCAGAGCTCCCAGTACCCTAGATATCTAAAAATAATAACATGAACAGACATACAGATACCTAT
>NW_006921772.1:1380835-1414359 GCF_000298275.1 Orycteropus afer afer
TCTGGTTAGCAGGCAAGTGTCTTAGCCACTAGGCTACCAGAGCTCCCACATATGTATATGCTATAAAAATGTTCATATATATATATAAAGCAAACCGTGGCAAAGTTATGATGACTTCTTAGCCACATTCAAACAACTTGAGGGAGTGATTCTTTGGACCCACTGGCTTTAGACCACAGTTATGCGGGGGATGTCAAGCTCAGTTGGCACATCATAGTACACATTGTTCTACATCATACTTTGGTGACTACCGACTGGGGTCTTAAAAGCATACAAGTGGCCATCTAAGATGCAACTATTGGTCTCTCCTCCTCTGGACCAAAAAAGAGTGAAGAAAATCAAAGACACATGGAAAGAATTAGTCCAAGGGACTGGTGGACCAAGGGAACTTCAGCCGACATGACCAGAAGAACTCGATGATGCCTGGTTACCATTGCCAACCACTAGAAAAAGGATCACAATAGGAGATTCTGGATAGAGTGGGAGAAAAACATGAACAAAACTCAAAATCATAAAAATTACCAGACTTTTTAGTCTGGTAAAGACTGGTGAAACTCCCAATACTATGGCCCTTATCACCCTTCAGCCTGGAACTGAAATCACTCTCCCATGGCTTAACCTTCATCCGAACAATAGCCCTATGAGGTGATTGCCTATACCAGGAAGGTGAACTCCTCAGAAAGATCAACCACAGGAGATCAGAAGAGCAGCATTTGCCTAGGGAGAAAGGGCAGAAGTCAAGAATGCAGAGGGAAGAAGACAGGGGAAAGGTAACCACAAGGAGGAAGTGGAGATATGTAACATTATGGGGATGGCAATCAATGTCATGAAACAAAATGTGTATGAACTTTTGGATGGAAAATGAATTTGCTTTGTAAAATTTTACCCAAATCACAATAAAATAAATAAGTAAAATAAAACATTAATGCCTGGGCCCTCTACCAGCTATCCTAATGTAATTACTCTAGTTTCAAATCTCCCCAATTGAGAACTTCTATGTTAGAGAAAAAGCCTCAACATATACAGACCATTACCATTAAAGATACCAGACACAGTAACAATAAGGATGACAATGACTTTTTAAATGACAGACTTTTACCTTCCCTTGACCCATTGGGATGCTCTGGTGGTTTCTTTAGTCTTTATTGACTGAGGATGAAAAGCAAGTCTCAAGTGTTTGCCCAATCATGAAACTGCTGAGAAAAATAAGTTCCAGAACCAGGCGGCTCTGGCATTTACACCAAACCACACCCATTGTCATCTAGTCAATTTCAACTCGTAGTGACCTTATAGGACAAAGTAAAACTGTCCCATAGGGTTTCCAAGGCCTTAAATCTTTCTGCATCTTTCTCCCACGTAGCGGCTGGTGAGTTTGAACCACCAAACTTTCAGTTAGCAGCCAAGTGCTTAACTGTGTTACTAGGGCTTCTCCTCTGGCATCTGGAGTTCAATTAGCCTACAGGAAGTTTAAAGAAGCAAAAAAGCAATTCTAACATTGAAAGAACTCAGGGTTTGCATTCGGGTAATCTCACTGTAAATCCTCTCTTCCATTCTTAACATGTTGTTGTTGTTATGTGCTGCCAAGTTGGACCCAACTCATAGTGACCCCTCCTTGGGTTTCCAAGGTAGAATCACTACAGAAGTGGATTGCCCAACCTTCCTTCTGAGGAGTGGCTGGTGGGTTTGAACCTCCAGCCTTCTGGTTAGCAGTCAAGTGCCTTAGGCACTATGCTACCAAAGCTCCTTAATTTAGGATAGTATGAATAATAATACTTTCGTAGTGATACCACCTCGGAAACCCAAGGAGGGGTCGCTATGAGTCGGGCTGACTCAACGGCACATAACAACAACAACAACAACATGAATAATAAAATGAAAAAAACAAACCCACTACCATCAAGTCAATTCCAACTCACAGCAACCCCTATTGGGTTTCCAAAGCATTAAGTCTTGACAGAAGCAGATTGTCTCATCTTCATTCTGCAGAGCAGTCAAATGTCTTAGGTAGTATGGCACCAGAGCTCCTTGGTATGACTAATAGTTCATATAGGTTTTGTACCTTAAAATTGACAGAGCTCTTTCACAGCCATTATCTGATTTCACCTTCATAATATTTGAAGCAAATATAATTATTTCTTTCACAGATTAAGACCTGGACCTCAACAAAAGTAACTTATTTTCCCTGATACTCATTGTTAGAAAGCAGTAGAGCTGCAAGCTTAGTTTTAGAATTGGGTTTCCCAAGCCTGGTTGATCAAAATCTCTTCTACTCTATGTTTTTAAACAAAGTATGTTAATGTCCTATGAATATTTAATTCTGGTCAAACATTTTTAAAAATCATTATATAATCCTGCATATCAAATATGTGTATATTTAATGTAAAGTATAAACATTGAATGTAAAGGATAAACATTGAATTTTTATAACAGTTTTAGTTCTTAAATGTATGCTTAAAATGATGTAATGAATAACAGTAAATTTCTTTCTTTTGTTGAAAACAAATTAAAATAATTTGAGAGTTAAAAGAAAGGATGGAGCCTTTCCACCTCCCCCACCCCCACCCCTCAAACTTAGTTCTTGCGACTGCTAGTTTAGCATAACTTTCTCTACCTAAGGAGCTCTGGTAGCACAGTGCCTAAGACATCTGACTGCTAACCCAAAAGTTAGTGGTTCAAATCTACCAGCCACTCCACGGAGGCAAGACTAGGCAATCTGCTTCCGTAAAGAGTCACCACCTTTGAAACCCAATGGGGGTTTCTATGAGTCAAAATTGACTCAATGGCAGAGGGTTTTTGTTTTTGTTTTTTCTCTCTATACATCACAGCCACCTCTGAAGTCTATGGATGAATCTCTGGGCCATAAAGGAAGTCCTGAATGAACCTGAAAGGGATTAGGAAGCTATACAGTGGGTGGGCTATGATGTCCATGGCCAAAAGAGCCTGGATGGACACCACTTGGGGGAAGTAAATAAGTAAATAAATGAACAAGAAACAAGTATTGAAGGAATTGAGAGTACTCTCAACTCTAAATCCAGCTCAGCTGGAAGTCTGAGTTCTTTCATCCAACCCTGAGAAAGTTGTTTTGGGGGTGTGAGGGGAGAGGGATGTGACCCAGACAGAGAGCTATGTTTCATTTTGTTTGAGTACAATGAGAAATAATGATTTTCTGTAATATAATCCCTACCCTATTGCTTGTTAAATTTGTTAGTCTGTGAGCCCGTTTCCTCATCTTTAAACTGAGAGTTATTAGTATGTATCTTCTTATGTCTGTAATGGTAAAATCAGACAATGTATATGAGAGATTCTGCACGCTAGGTGCCCAACTAAGCCCTAACTGGAACTCAGGGCTGTGCCTAGGAACTGGAGAGCCTTGTGATTCCCAATTCTATTTTTTTACCTAATTAGCATAAGATTGCATTAAATTATATAAGCTATGAACTTGAGAGGAAGGGAGATGGAGAGGTAGAAGGAATATAGAATCATAAAGAGAAACCCAGTGTACACCACCAACAACCAAAAAAAAATATGTGTATGGTCACATAAATATGTACATATCTGGTAGCATAGTGGCTAAGACACTTGCCTGCTAACCAGACGGCTGGCGGTTCAAATCCACCAGCCACTCCTCGGAAGGAAGGTTGGGCAATCCTACTTCCGTAGTGATACTGCCTTGGAAACCCAAGAAGGGGTCGCTATGAGTCGGTGCCGACTCGACGGCACATAACAACAACAACAACAAGTATATAAGAATGAATATGTGGGTGCATGTACATGCACAGATAGAAGTATCTATAGACGTGTTTACATACAGGTATGTACATATATGAATGTATATCTATAGATATAATAAACCAAATAGGGAACACAAGTACAGGTGTTTCTTTGTTGTTGTTGTTGTTTGCCCTCGAGTTGTACCTGACTCATAGCGACCCCTCCTTGGGTTTCCGAGGCAGTATCATTACAGAAGTAGATTGCCCAACCTTCCTTCTGAGGAGTGGCTGTTGGGTTTGAACCACCAGCCTTCTGGTTAGCAGTCAAGTGCCTTAGGCACTATATTATTAGAGCTCCCCGGGTGCCTCTTAGATATAACCAAATACCTTGCAAGATTGGTTTTCAATGTTTGAAGATGTAGGACCATAGTCTCATGGGATAACTCAGTCAATTGGGATAATATAATTCATAAAGTGTATGTTGTATATCCCAATATGGTAAGTAGTGTCTGCATTCTTAAAAGCTTGGGAGCAGTCATCTAAGATACATCTGTTGGTCTCTACTCATCTGAAACAAAAGAGAAAGAAGGAAATTAAAGACTCGGGGAAGAAAGTAGTTTGCAGGACTAATAGTCTGTATGAACCACAGTCTCATCTACCTAAGACCAAAAGAACTGGATGTTGTTGTTGTTGTTGTTATGTGCTGTCGAGTCAGACCCAACTTATAGCGGCCTCTCACCCCTCCTTGGATTTCTGAAGCAGTATCACCATGGAAGTAGATTGCCCCATCTTCCTGCCAAGGAGAGGCTGGTGGGTTTGAACCACCAGCCTTATGATTAGCAGTCAAGTGCCTTAGGCACTATATTACCAGAGCTCCTAAAGAACTGGATAGTGCCCAGCTACTACTACTGACTGTTCTGATCAGCACCACATTAGATGGATCATTACAAAATGGGAGGAGAATGTGGAACAGAATTCAAGTTCTTAAAAACTCCAGACTTACTAAACCAGTTTATACTAGAGAACATCACAAGCCAATCATCCTGAATATAAAATTGAAATTATTCCTTGAAGACACCTGTTAGCTAAATACCAGATTGGATTGGATCATAAAATCAAGAATATTACCCATAAATAATGAGTTTCTTTAAAAAAAAGGAAAAAAAGAAACTATAGGAAACAGAATGGTCAAAAATTACTCTATAGCAAAGATGAGAAGGTAAGGGGGCAGGGAAACAGAGCACTGGATATGGTACAACCAGTATGGAATTAATGAGAACAATGACATTGTCAATATCACCAAATAATTCATGTAAAATTATTAAATGGGTTACAGACAACAAAGACAAACACTAGTACATACACAATCCTGCATTATCTGCAATAAGAATTATTAATCTACAAATGGATGCACAGTTAGACAGCCAAGATGATCAGGTATGGGTGGGCAAATGAGACTATCTCAACTAACTCATTGCCATCGAGTCGGATCTGACTCACAATGACCTCTCCTTGGGTTTCCAAGGCAGTATCACTACAGAAGTAGATTGCCCAATCTTCCTTCTGAGGAGTAGCTGGTGGGTTTGAACCACCAGCCTTCTGGTTAGCGGTCAAATGCCTTAGGCACTACACCACCAGAGCTCCCAATGAGATTATATTCACTATCAAATACAGGTTTGGCAAATGATGTTTCTACATAGCTATATGTAAGAGCTGTAAAAATAATGTCCACGTATACAGCAGAGTTAACGGGGGCAAAGATATGAAAACTTCTTACAATTTCCAAAAACCTTGAGGAGTGGGTTACTTGACCTATGAGCTCAGATCATAGTTGTGGGGGACATCAAGATCAACTGGCATAAGATAGTCCACAAAGGCAATGCTCTACATCCTACTTTGGTGTAGCAAACCGGGTCTTAAAAGCTTGTGAATGGCCATCTAAAAGGCAACTATGGGTTTCTCTCTGCCTGGAGCAAAGAAGAGTGAAAAAAGTCAAAGACACATGGAAAGAATTAGTCCAAGGTACTAATGAACCAAGTGAACCTCAGCCTCAATGACCCTGAGATCAGAAGAACTAGATAGTGCCTGGCTACCACTGCCAACCACCCAGAAAGGGATCACAATAGAAGATCCTGAATAGAGTAGGAGAAAAAGTGGAACAAATCTTAAAATAATAAAAGACCAGCCTTACTGAAAAGACTGCTTACTGATAAAGTCTGATAGAGACTGTGGAACCTCTGAGGCTAATGCCCTCAGTCACCCTTTAGGCCCAGAACTGAACTCATTTCCTTGGCTCAACTTTCAGCCAAACAATAGGCCTATGACGTAAACAATAACAGCAGAAAGGTAGGCACTTCTTAAAAGAATCAAATGTAAGGATCAAAAGGGCAGCATTTGCCCAGATAAAGCTCAGAAATCGGGAATGGATAGGAAAGAAGGACAAAGGGAAATGGTAACCACAGGGAGGAAGTGTGAAGACTGTTGCTACATTGTGGGGACTATAATCAATGCCGCAGAACAAAATTTGTATGAATTGCTGAATGGAAAACCAATTTACTCTGTAAACTTTCACCCAAATCACAATAAAAAGTTAATAATTATAACAATAATAAAATTGTTAAATTGAAACCTAACTTGCTGTGTATACTCTCACCTTAAAAACAATAAAATCATTTTTTATTAAAAAAAAAAAGAGAGAGAGAGAGAACACCTGTCTAATCTCCTGTCTGAAGCCTGTCAAGCATGGGGCTGGAAGCAGAAACTGAAGGGACTGTTGTACTGTAACATTTCTGAGGCCTGAGCCACAGACACGAGCATGTATGGAAACACATGGGAAATTCCAGAAATACATGGAGGAAATTAGGAAAGAAGAAGGAGAGTACTTAAGATTCTGCAGTGATGATGGTAGAGGATCTTATCTGGGAAAATTAGGTTAAAAAAAAATGTTAACCTTACTTTGCTCCCAAAAACTTGAGAGGCCATTTAACCCTCATAATAGTACTATGAGGAAAATATTATTATCCATTTACCAGATGAAGAAACTGAGTCTCAGAAAATGTAGATAAATAGCTTAAGTTAAGACTGTTCTTTCCAGTACATCGCGCTGCTTTTAAGTATTAAATTGTATCATTTTCCTATTACATGGCTGTAAAAATTCTTTCAAAACTAACCACTAAAAAACAAACAAAAAAACGCAACCACCGGTGCATTGAGTCGGATCCGACTCATAGCGACCCATCCTTGGGTTTCCAAGGCAGTATCACTGCGGAAGTAGATTGCCCAACCTTCCTTCCAAGGACTGGCTGGTGGGTTTGAACCACCAACCTTCTGGTTAGTGGCCAAGTGCCTTAGGCACTATGCTACCAGAGCTCTTAACCACTAAAAGTAGTGTTCAAATTTCTTTAGATACAGAAGAATTAATAGAGCCAAAGAGAGGAGGAACAGGGATTAAGGTTTAAGAAAAGCCTAGGCAGAAAAATCAGGAAACCCGAATTTTTATATTTTCTGTGCAAACACTTTCCTTTCGTAGATTGACAAAAAAAGAAAAAAAAAAAAACAGAATGGAAATACTTCTTTCTCTCACTGCCCTTGTAAAGGTCAACTGCTTTCTTTACCTGATTCTGATTTACTTGGGCTGCATGAAAATTGGTGAACATGGCTTAATTGTGATGGCTCTGGCAATTCATCTTCAAGAGTTAAGACATTTTGGCCAATGACTTGGTTTGCCTTGGAGTAACACAGAGAGCAGCCCTCCCCCCAGAATACTGGCTTTTCTTGTTTTTAATGCAGTGACCTTAGATTGTAAAGAAACCTCAACAAGGGTGAGATATGCTCTGGCAGTTTCAGTTTTTACTCAGGTCAGGTAGGAGATATCTGGATTTCTTCAATCCTGAATGAAACACACAAATTTTCCTGTCCCAGAAGGAATTTCAGTCATTTATCTAGAGGAGAGAGTCCATCATTCCATGGGACCAGACTCTCCTTGCCTGCATTTATCAGGCCTGCTCTGCCCAGGGTAATCATTAAGCCTCTTTGAACTTAGACAAAAAATATACAATAGACTCAAAAACCAGTCTCTGTGTTTGATTAGCTCTTCATAATCAAGGAGAATGCTGTTACACTTTCATATCCATTTGCACAAAGTTTTGTCACATTTGGTTGTCAACAATTCCCTGTGGTTCTGCAAGGGCAGATAGCACTGTCCTCACTTTACAGATAAAGAAACTTAAGCGAAGCATACTTGCTATCACTAAGGTCTTAAGGCTGACAAATGTTGTTAGATGCCATTGAGTCATCTCTGACTCACAGAGACCTTATGTACAACAGAACGAAACACTGCCCAGTGCTGTGCCAGCCTCATGATCCCTGCTATACCTGAGCCCATCATTGCAGACATCGTGTCAATCCATCTAATTGAAGGCCTTCTCCTTTTTCTTTGAACCTCCACTTTACCAAGCATGATATCCTTTTCCAGAGACCAGTCCCTTCTGACAACATGACCAAAGTAGGTGAGGCAAAGTCTGGCCATTCTCGCCTCCAAGAAGCATTCCTGCTGCACTTATTCAAGGACAAATTTGTTAGTTCAGCATTCTTCACAAGCATCACAACTCAAAAGCAACGACTCTTCTTCTGTCTTCCTTATTATTGTCCAGCTCTCACATGCATATGAGGCAATTGAAAATACCGTAGCTTGGATTAGGCGCATCTTAGTCTTCAAGGACACATCTTCGCTCTTCAGCACTTGAAAGACGTCTTTTGCAGCAGATTTGTCCAGTGCAATATGTCGTCTGATTTCTTGACTGCTGCTTCCATTGGTGTTGATTGTAGAACCAAGTAATCCGAAGTCTTTGACAACTTCAATCTTTTCTCCATTTATCACGATGCTGCGTATGGGTCTATTGTTGTTCTTGTTATGTGCCGTCGAGTCAGACCTGACTCATAACGACCTTTCCTTGGGTTTCCAAGGCAGTATCTCTATGGAAGTCGATTGCCCAACCTTCCTTCCGGGGAGTGGCTGGTGGGTTTGAACCGCCAGCCTCCTGGTTAGCAGTCAAGTGCCTTAGGCACTATACTACCAGAGCTCCTGCTTATAGGTCTAGTTGTGAGAATTTTTGTTTTCTTTATATTGAGGTGTAATCCATACTGCAGACTGTACTCTTCAATCTTTATCAGTAAGTGCTTCAAGTCATCCTCACTTTCAGCAAGCAAAGTTGTGTCATCTGTGTATCACAAGTTCTTAATGAGCCTTCCTCCAATCCTGATGCCACCTTCTTTTTCATATAGTCCAGCTTCTCAGATTATTTGCTCAGCATACAGATTGAATAAGTATGGTGAAAGGATACAACCCTGACATGACACACTCCCTTCCTGATTTTAAACCATGCAGCTAACAAATAGCAGAAATATTATGAGCCCTTATTCTGCATATCGATTCTTAAGTGTTTCCTTTAACTATTGCTGCATACGAACTACCCCAAATTTAGTGCTGACAGATTTAGAGGTGTGATAGTTGGAGCTGTGTGTCAACTTGGCTGGACCACAATTCTGTGTGGTTTAAGCAATTGTGATGTGGGTTGTTCCCATGATGGGATCAGATGTATGTTTTAAGCAGCCAATCCATTGAAAGGGAATTTCCATAGAGGTGTGGTCTGCTTCCAGTATATATATGGACATCCTGGGAAAAAAGACACTCTTCTGTGGATCGGGATTCTGTTGTGCTGCCTACAACTGTCTGTGAATGGACAATCCACCATTCGGCCTGGAGATCTTGGATCCATCATTTGTTGGTGTCAACAGCCAGTATACTGCCTGCCAATGTTGAGCTCGTCAGCCCCTGCAGCTGCATGAGTCAGGAAAAGCCTCCAGCTTGACTTTTGAACCAAGAACTTGGGACCATTTTCCTAAGATAAATTCTCTTTCTTTCTCTCTCTCTCTCTATATATGTATGCTTTACTGGTTTTGCTTCTCTAGAGAACCCAGTCTAACACAAGAGGGTCAGGAATTTGGACAAGGCACCATAGGAATGGCTTATCTTTACTCATTGAGACTGAAGGGCCACTGCTGAAAAGGATGGTTGGGCTATCTAAATGGCTAGTGTTGGAATCATCTGGAGGCTTCTTTATTCACGTGTCTGGTGCCTGGGTGAGGAGGACTTGAAAGTTCAGCTGGGATGGTAAACCAGAGCAACTATGGGTCTTGGGCTCCTCACAGCTTGGTGTTTGGGGTCTGAGGATCATTGAAAAAGAGGGTATCTAAAGGAGGAAGGCTCTAAGGAATCAAACAGAAGCTGAATGATGTCAAATGTCACATAGTATCCCTTATGTACATTCTGTGGTTACAGGAGAGTCAGTAAGCCCAGATTCAAAGGAAAGGGACTCAGAATGGGGCAGTAGCAAAGTCATATTCAAAAGAGTGCATGGGATGAGAGATGCTATTGTAGCCATCTTTGAAAAATACAGTCTTCAATAGCAAATTGTTAGCTGCCATCTAATCTGTCCCCAACTCAGGATGACCCCATGTGCAATGACTGGTTCCATCCTTTGAGATTGGTTGCAGATTGTGATCCATAAGATTTTCATTGGCTGATTTTTCAGTAGATCACCAAGTCTTTCTTCCTACTCTGGAAGCTCCACTAAAACCTGTTCAGCAAGCCTCCACTGACAGATGTGGCTGCACATGAGGTGCCTTGGCCAGGAATTGAACCCAGGTTTTCTTCTTGGAAGATGAGAACTGTACCACTGAATCACTAATGCTTAGTATTAAGTAAATAAGCTAGCATTAAGATTTATTCTAGAGAAATACCTGCAAATGTGTACATGGAGGTACATAAAATAAAATTTATTGCAAGAGTATTTGTAATAGCAAAAAAAAAAAAAAGAGGAAAGTCTCTATTTGCCCATTTATAGTGACATTCATACCATGAGATACAAAGGAAATTCTGTGAAGATATTTAAATGAAAGAAATTGATATATATATGTACTTATTTGAAAATATCTGTGATACTGTGATGAGAAAAAAAAAATCAAGTCACAAAAAAGAATATGAGATTAGTTTTAACTCTAAAACTATATGTGAATGTATGTAGCTACATGGAAAAATATCCAGAGCAATGCTCCATTTTGGTGTTGACTCACAATTAAAAGTTTTAAAAAGCAGTATATTAAACTTTTAATGTTGAGTCAACAACAGAATCGAGTGTTGGTCTTGCTCAGGGGAGGCTGATGTGTGAAGATGTACTTTCACGTATACTCTATATATACTTCTGCATAGATTGAATGTTTAGTAGCATATTTTTAGTACCACTTGAGTTCTTTTAAACCATTCTTGAAGATTGTTCACTTTTTGAAATACAAATACATTGAGTAATGAAAGTGAGAGTCTTAACAATCATTAATATCTTAAGAATTATAAGTCAACACTCTCAGAAGAAACTTTAGTGCTAAAGAGTTGCAAAAGTTTTCGGGAATTTACATTTAATAAATCTTTACTGAACAAAGCTCACATAAGTACAGTCCAACATGGAGGCAGTCAAGTGGCATTAGAAAAGTCCAAAGGAAGTGCTCAAAGAAAGGAAAAAGTCCAGAGACTTGGAGGGGTAGAAGGAGCAAGGAAGCGATTTCTTAAACTCTCTGAGTCTCATTTTCCTTATTTATGAGATGAAGTATTGGCCACAGATGAGTTTTTGTTTTTGTTTTTTGCTTTCAGTAACAGAACACTTCTTCACCTCAAAATGAAATCTTAAGAAAACCTCACTATTTAAAATTGATAAAAAGCAGTGTGTCTCTGGCCAAAGGAGGGTAAGGGCCAGAGCCCCACCCCCCTCCACCCCTTGGGCAACATGACAGCCTTCCCTGGATGCCCCAGGGGAACCTGAGGCCAGGCAGAACACTCTTTGGAAACTTCTAGTCTAGATCTTTTCTAAAGCCTTTTTCATCTTTAAAATTACATAATTCTCATTTATCAGATTTATTTTGTTGACAGCCAGCCAAATGAAAAGTCTAGTGAGTGCATTGTGAAGCTTAGGTAGAATTTGAGGGAGAAACAAAAGGAAGCAGGATTTTATTGTAATCTTAAAGGGTCCTAGGTATTGTGCAAAAGATTATAATACATTATTTTTAATGTATTAATTGTCACAATCATTGTATAGTTTTCTCACTACATAGATGAGGAAGCCAGGAGATTAGAAACTTGCTACAGGTCACACAGCAAATAAATACCAAGCTGGAATTTTAAGCAGATTTGCCTAACTGGAAATGTCATACTCAGTATGCCTAGAGTGTACTGTCATACTAGGGTAAAAAGACAAACATAAAGACAGTAAAATGGGGGCTAGAACGTGTAGGGAAGACACCAGGAGTAGGCAGATAGCAGGACTCCCAACACCAGCTCCTCACACTTCAAAACTTTGCCTTGAACAGTCTATTTGAGGAACTAAAACTATCTTAGGTAAAACAAGTTAAGGAAAGTATGACACAATATAATTACCTGTCCAATCAGCATGGTATATTCTAGAATTTGGGAAGATTTGAATTATTTTTTCAGGAATGATAATGAATTTACACTACTCTTGTTCCTTCCTTCCAGATACTTGGCAGAGCTAGGGATATGGTCAGTGCCTGTGATAAAGGCAATAGAATGTGTACCCAGCACCTGAGCAAGATATGCACACACATGTACACTATGATAATACCATAATATTGGTCCACAGCATCACCAACTGACCTATATGTCCACCTTAATAGGTAGGGCTTTTCTGTATGCTAGATGTCCTATATGCTACATGTCCCAACTTGTAACTTGCCACTGAAATTGCAATTTCCATTATTTTCCAAGTCACCGTGGATAGAGCAAAAAATTCCCCTGTAGGGCAAGCTTTACAAAAAGATCATTCTTTGTGCAATGCAAACAAAATGGCTTCCACCATTTACCTATGTTCCCAAGAGTTACTATTATAAATCCAGACATTTTAATGTTCTGTTGAATCAAATTACACCAGGTGAACAGAGTATCTACCCATAAGTTACTTCAAACAGCCTTAGTCTCAACATAAGCCTTTAGGTTCTGTCAAATGTCAGAGTACTTTGTCTTCTGACTGAGAGGTTAGGGGAAATTTACACTGAATATATCTATAACAACCAATGATGGCTATTTATGCTAAGCCAGGACACACATTATTCTGAGAAGAATAAATTATTGGCATATTCCAAATTCAATTCAACTGCTGCTTGTATAAAAGGAAATTTAAAATAATAAGGGAGAAATTCATCAAAGCTAATTCTATGCCATTCACCACTCATCAGTTTGTCATACTGTGGTGGCTTGCAGGTTACAGTGATGCTGGAAGCTATGCCACAGATATTCAAATATCATCAGGGTCACCGATGGTGGACAGGTTTCAGCAGAGCTTCCAGGCTAAGAAAGACTATGAAGAGCATGGCCATGGACACCTCTTTAAAAAAAAAGGGGGGGGGGCACTGGAAACTTTATGAATAGCAGAGAAACATTGTTTGATATAGCTGATGAGCCTCTCAGCTTGGAAGCCACTCAAATTATGACTGTGGAAGAGATGCCTCCTCAAAGTAGAATCAACCTTAATGGTGTGGATGGAATAAAGTGATCTCGGCCTTCATTTGCTGATGTGGCACAACTCAAAATGTGAAGAAATGGCTGCAGAACTTGTATAGAGTATGCATCCAGGAAAATTGAAAGTTGTCAAAAATGAAATGGAACACATAAAGATTGATTTCATAGGGGTTAATGAGATGAAAGGATTGCTGCTGGTCATTTTGAATCAGATAATCATATATATAGTCTATCTACAATGCTGGGAATGACAAATTGAAGAGCAATGGCTTCACATTCATCATCAAAAGAACATTTCACAATCTGTCCTGAAGTACAATGCTGTCAATGATAGGCTAATATCCATACACCTAGAAGGAAGATCAGTTAATAGGATTATTATTCAAATTTACACATCAACCACTAACACCGAAGATGAAGAAATTGAAGACTTTTACCAACTTATCCAGTCTGAAATTGACAAAACATGCCATCAAGATGTATTGATAATTACTGGTGATTAAAATGAGAAAAGTGAAACAAAGAAGAAGGATTGGTAGTTGGAAAATATGGCCCTGCTGATAGGTATGACACTGGAGATTGCATGGAGAATTTTGAAGGACCAATGACTTATTCATTGCAAAATCTTTTTTTCAACAACACAAACAGTGCCTACACATGTGGAACTCACCAGATGTAATACACAAAAATCAAATCAACTACATCTGTGGGAAGAGATGATGGAGAAGATTGATATTATCAGCCAGAACAAGGCCAGGTGCCAACTATAGAAGAGACCGTGACTTGCTCATATTCAAGTTTCAATTGAAGTTGAAGAGAATTAAAACAAGTCCATGAGAGCCAAAATAGGACTTCAAGTATATCTCACATGAATTTAGAGATCATCTGAAGAACAGATTTGATGCACTGAATACCAGTGACCCAAGACCAGAAGAGTTGTGGAATGACATCAAGGACATCATACATACATGAAGAAAGCCAACAGGTCATTAAAAAGATAGGAAAGAAAGAAACAAAAGTGGGTGTCAGAAGAGACTATGAAACTTGCTCTTGAAAGGAGAGTAGCTAAAGTGAATGAAAAAATGATGAAGTAAAAGAGCTGAACACAAGATTTCAAAGAGCAGCTCAAGAGGACAAAGAAAAAGTATTATAAAGAAATATGCAAAGACTTGAAGTTAGAAAAATCAAAGGGGAAGAATGCACTCAGTATGTCTCAAGCTGAAAGAACTGAAGAAAAAATTCAAATCTTGAGCTACAATATTGAAAGATTCTATGGGCAAAAGGGAGTCCTGGTAGTGTAGTGCCTAAGGCACTTGACTGCTAACAAGAAGGCTCGCGGTTCAAACCCACCAGCCACTCCTCAGAAGGAAGGTTGGGCGATCTACTTCTGTAGTGATACCACCTCGGAAACCCAAGGAGGGGTCACCATGAATCTGGTCTTACTTGACGGTACATAACAACAACAATATGGGCAAAATATTGACTGATGTAGGAAGCATCAAAAGAAGATGGAAGGAATACACAGAGTAAATGTGCCAAAAAGCCAATCTTCAACCATTTCAGGAAGTAGCATATGATCAAGAACAAATGGTATTGAAGGAAGAAGTCCAAGTTGCATTGAAGGAATTAATGAAAAACAAGGCTCCAGGAATGAATGAAATAACCACTGAGATGTTTCAACAAACAGACACAGTACTGGAGGCACTCACTTGTTTATGCCAAGAAATATGGAGCTGCCTGGCCACATGACTGGAGGAGATCCATATTTGTGCCCATTCCAAAGAAAGGTGATCCAACAGAGTGTATAAATTATTGAACCATATCATTAATATCATACACATGTAAAATATTTCTGAAGTTAACTCAAAAATATTTGTAGTGGTGTATTGACAGGGAACTGCCAAAATTCAAGCTGGATTCAGAAGAGGGGGTGGAACTAGGGATATCATTTCTGATGTCAGATAGATCTTGACTGAAAGCAAAGAATACCAGAAAGATGTTTACCTGTGTTTCATGAACTATGCAAAGGCATTCAATTGTGTGGATTATAACAAATTGAGGATAACATTGCAAAGAATAGGAATTCTAGAACCCTTAACTGTGCTTATGAAGAACTTGTACATACACCAACAGGCATTATCATTTGGAATTAAATGTATTGAACACAAGACAGAATGTCCACACCTGGAGTTATTTAAGAATCAGAGTAGCTTGCAGTCAAGCAGGAGCTCTGGTGGCATAATGCCTAAGGCATTTAACTGCCAACCAGAAGGCTGGCAGTTAAAAACCACCAGCCTCTCCTCAGAAGGAAGATTGGGGAATCTAATTCCATAGTGATACTGCCTCAGAAACTCAAGGAGGGGTTGCTATGAGTTGGATCCGACTCCACGGCAGTGAGTTTGGTTTGGTTTTGCAGTCAGCAGGCAGATGATCTACTTGAGTCCCAAAGTTAGACAACTACCCTGAGCAACTTTTTTTAAAATTTTTTTATTGTGATTTGGATGCAGATTTACAAAGAAGATTCATTTTACTCCCAACAGATCATGCACATTTGGTTTCATGTCCCCAATTACAATCCCCAACCATAAAAAGCTCTCCTCCCATTTCCTCCCTGTGATTATCCCTTCCCTGTTGCCTTCTACTTCTGTAGTGATACTGCCTCAGAAACCCAAGGAGGTGTCACTATGAGGCAGATCTGACTCAAGGGCAGTGAGTTTGGTTTGGTTTTGGTTTTGGTTCCCTTCTTATCTATGCATGCATTCCTATCTGTCTAGTTTTTCCTCTATGCAAATGATGCCCTTTTGATGTCTCATGGTTGATTGATCTAGGGGGTGCATCTCCTTAAGGTAGGTGGGTGCATCTCTCTAGGGCAGGTGCTCTGTTTATAGGTCTTTCTACTGATTGGCTGAGAGTTAATCCATGGAAGTGAATCCAGTTCCAGGCCCAAAGGATAACCTAGGATCATAGTCTCAAGGGTCCCACTAGTCTTTGAACATCTTCTTAGCAACTCACTATAAATTAGTTTTAGGCTGGATAACAAAAACCAAAGGGAAGACTTTCTTTTGTCTAGAAAGAAGTTTAGGCTCATCAAAAGAGTAAGTGATTCTTAGAAGTTTTGAAGCAATGACATGGGTTATAGAGCTTACAGTTATTTTGAGGACTATCTAAAAATGAGATGTTTTCTCTACACCTAAAAGTATTATCAGAATGGCTGCCAGAAGAACTTAAGACTCTGGAAACTGAAAAACAAACCTAACAGTGTCATTGAGAATAAGTGCCTCTCTTTTTCACCATTTTTCATTCCAAAAAGATCTCTTTAGAGATACCATGAGATTCAAGGGAGAAGAATGTAAACCAGAAAAAACAAACTGACTGACATCAAGTCAAATTTGACTCACAATGATCCCCATTGGGTTTCTGAGGTGGTAAATCTTTACAGAAGTAGATTGCCCAGTCTTCCTTCTGTGGAGTGGCTGTGGGTTTGAACCAGAAGGTTAGTCTTAGGCAATGCACCACCAGAACTCCTTTTCATTCCAAAAATATCTCTTTAGAAATACCATGAGACTCAAGGGAGAAGAGAATAGAGAGTGAATAAAAAAAACAAGAGCACTGGAGTACTTATGGAAAAGATGTATAAAGAAGGTTGATGACAACCAAGAAAGAAATGCAAAGTAAAATCATATAGGAAGAGAAGGAAGATGAGAAGAACCTGAAAAGTACCTAAACATGGCACATGCATTGAGATGGCTGCTGATAATATACTACTATGTTAAGTAAGAATCATACCAAAGAGTGGCCAAGAAATGTGAATGTGTTTATATTAGAAGAAAATAATGAGTGAGAACCTAAGAATAGGTAACTAAAAGTCAAGCTAATATTCTTTTTCCTTCTAGCTACAAGGAAGATTAGGCAATCTACTTCCATAGAGATACTGCCTCATAAATCCAAGGAGAGGTTACTATGAGTCAAATCAAATCGATAGCAGTTTTTTTTGTTTTTGTTTTTGTTTTTAACAAGACTACACAGCTATGGATACTTTTGTTGCATGCCGTCAAGTCATCTCTGACTCCTAGAAACCCTATTAACAGCAGAAGAAAACACTGCCTGGTCTTGTGACAGCTCCATGATCCCTGCTATATCTAAGTCCATCGTTGTAGCCACTGTGTCAATCCATCTGTTGAAGGCCATCCCCTCTTTCACTGACCTTCCACTTTACCAAGCATAATATGCTTCTCCAAGGAATGGTCTCTTTTTACAACATGACCAAAGTAGATGAGACGATTTCTGGCCATTCTTGCTTCCAAGGAGCATTTATGCTGCACTTCTTCAAGGACAGATTTGTTAGTTCTTTTAGCAGTCCGTGATACTTTCAGCATTCTTCACCAGCACCACTACTCAAAAGCATCGACTCTTCTTCTGTCTTCCTTATTCATTGTCTGGCTCTCAGATGCATATGAAGTGATTGAAAATACCATGGCTTGTGTCAGGTGTGCCTTAATCCTCAAGGAGACATCTTTGCTCTTCAGTACTTGAAAGAGGTCTTTTGCAGCTTGTTTGCCCAGTGCTATACGTCATCTGATATCTTGACCACTGCTTCCATTGGCGTTGATTGTAGAACCAAGTAATCTTTAGTCTTTGAGAACTTCAATCTTTTCTCCATTTATCATGATGCTGCTTATTGGTTCAGTTGTGAAGATTTTTGTTTTCTTTATATTGAGGTGTAATCCACACTGCAGACTATATTCTTCAGTCTTCATCAGTAAGTGTTTCAAGTCATCCTCACTCAGCAAACAAAGTTGTATCATCAGTGTATTGCAGATTGTTAATGATTCTCCCTTCAATCCTGATGCCACATTCTTCATATAGTCCAGTTTCTCAGATTATTTGCTCAGCATACAGATTGAATAAGTATGGTGAAAGGATACAACCCTGACACACTCCCTTCTTAATTTTAAACCATGCAGTGTCTCCTTGCTCTGTTTGAATGACAGCCTCCTGGACTAGGTACAGGTTCCTCATGAGTACTATTAAGTGTTCTGGAATTCCCATTCTTCTCAGTGTTATCCACAAATTGATATGGTCCACACAATCAAATGCTTTTGCGTAGTCAATAAAACACAAGCAAACATCTTTCTGGTATTCTTTGCTTTGAGCCAAGATCCATCTGACATCAGCAGTGATATCCCTCATTCCACATCCTCTTCTGAATCCAGCTTGCATTTCTGGAAGTTCTCTGTCAATATACTGCTGCACCTGTTTTTGAATTATCTTCAGTAAGATTTTACTTGCTTGTGATATTAATGATATTGTTTGATAATTTCCATATTCTGTGGGATCACCTTTCTTTAGAATGGATACAAATATGGATCTCTTCCAGTCAGTTGGCCAGGTAGCTGTCTTCCAGATCTCTTGGCATAGCAAAGTGAGTGCCTCCAGCACAGCATCCATTTGTTGAAACATGTCAATGGGTATTCCGTCAATTCCTGGAGTCTTGTTTTTCACCACTTCCTTCAGTGAAGCTTTGACTTCTTCCTTCTATACTATTGATACTAGTGTTTACATTTATAGTTACATAACATGTGAAGTAGCACATAGGCAGTCATAGATCTGATTTGTATAGATATTTAATTCTCTGATCATTAATACAACAGCGCTTCAAGATGGCACATGACGATTTTCCAACTGCTTATTGAGAGGGTCTACCCTTCACTTCCATGAAAAATAAGTCTAATTTAAAGAGCTTGGGGATTAAAAGGGAAAACTACATATTGAATATCACCTGAATCTCACCTCCCATCTCAATCAGAAGGAAGACTGAGCAATCTATTTCCATAGTGATACCACCTCGGAAACCCAAAGAGGGGTCGCTATAAGTCAGATCCGACTCTATGGCAGTGAGTTTTAGTGAATTCCATCTCAGTGAAAAGTTGAAAAAAAATTAGTTGGTAACAATAAAATACTTCTATTGCTGCCTATTTAGTGGTGAGGTTTCATATTTTAAAATTTGCTTCATCGATGATTATGGAGCATAAAGTTTATGTTATAACTTCCATAGGATTTGGTGAGAGGTTTCACAGGTTTTAAACAAAAGTAGGTTTTTGTTTGCAGAACTGTATCCTCAAGTCCTTATTCACTTGTATCAAATTCTGATTTTAGAAATCAAAGACTCTCACTTAGGACATCAAGATTGATCTAGTTAATGAATTAAGCCCCTTTAAGGATTGTTTTGACCAATACTTAATATAGAATGAATCATTTCATTAATAGCCAAGCAAGAGAGCTTGTAGAATTTCACTTTACTCCTATGAATTGATCGAATTGTTAAGTACAGTTGTGAAACATATTTGCAAGAACTAAACAAACTCAAACACATAAAGGACACGTTAAGCATCTGGTCAGGTAGAAAAAGTAACCCTTGTGTTATAGAACAGAAGACAAAAAGGATAATTGTGAACTAATCCAAGTAAACAGGATGTGCTGTCATAATCAATTTTAAATCAAACACAGAGATCTGGCAATCTGAATCAGGAAAAAAAACAAGGGAAAGCTTCTCTCACCCAGTATTCACAAAGGGTGCCAGCTCTGGTAGATATGTGTAAACAGAGCTAGTTGGGCCTTATTGTTGCACAGACCTTCATTTCTATTTCTCATTTTGTTAAAGCTTCACTCTGTGACATCGGCAAAGTCACTTTCATTCACTCAGTGATGCATCCAGCGAGCCAGATTCCTAACACACTATATTCAATGTCTCTGCTGCCAGTAAATGGAAAAACAAAAAATCTTGCTTGCCTTGACCCAATACGGCATGTGGAAAGAAACTTTGACTAAAAGGCAAAAAAAGATCCAGTTCTAGCTAATGTCCTATTATGTATTAAATATGTGACCATGAGCAAATTAGACCCTTGGTTTTCTCATTTGTAAAATGAGCACATAAATATATGCCCTGTGTATAGTTAGACATAAGCTTTCTTAAAATTATATGTGATAATAAATATAGGGCAAATTGTTGTCTTTATTCTTCCAGAAAAGTGTGTTGAGTTCTTAAACTTGAGACCGACAGATTCCAGAGAAAGTTTTGTTATAGCAAGGGGTGGTGAATGATTCTATCATGACCCTTTTGCTGTATTATATGAATATTTCACAAAATTCAGTGAATACTCAAAACATGAAAGAGATCTTAGAATCCAGGATGTGTGATGTGAAGCACAAAAAATATTTAGGATATTTATAGGAGAATTTGTTCAATTTTTAAGACCTAGATTCTATACAGACATATCATTTGAGCCTGCAAAGCCCTGGAAGACCACCTTGCTCAGAGGAAGCTGAACTGAGTATATTGTTGTTATTGTCTTCTCAGAACCACATCCCTATTTCCACTTAAATAGACCCACCCCCACCCATAACCTCAGGGATTAGCACATGTCTCAGCCTAGGTCAATCATAATATCTCATGCCTCCTCTTCACAGTGATGGGCACACAGACCACACCAGACCTGTTGTGTTACAAAGTCACAAAGTTGTAAGATTGAGAGTCTGGAGGTGCACTAGACCATGTCCACTACCACATGGAGAAAGTTAGTCTGAGAGAATTAAGCCAACACTCTCCTCTCTAACAGTGATGAGTAACAAAGAAAATCCAAATGGAATTTGGACTTCTAGTTCTATTCTTCTATACTCTTCTCAAGACGTGTTACTCCTGTTTTGTTTTCATTCTAATAAATTCCCTTTTTGCATAAGCTAGTTTGGATTGATTTCTATCACCAAAGCAATGGCTGAGCCATAGAAAAGGCCAGAGACGTTTACTTACATGTTCTTTGCTCTTGGATTAGTGCTAGCTATGCCTGGGGCTGGGAAAGTGGCCAGAACACATTTCTAAGGGAGAGTCAAAGCCACAAAATCTGATTTTGGTGGAGAAAGAAGGGGTATTTGTTGACGAGGTAGTGGTATCAAGAACAGAATGAACCTGGTTGGTATCCTCTGGTCCAAGTCTGAGAGGCCTCAAAGCTGTGCCCTCCTGACCTTGAGCTACACTTCAGGTATGGGAGGCATAAACAGGGTATTAATCCTGGCATTGCACACAATTAAGCTTTTGACTTTGAGCTGCTTATATAACCCTTCCAGGGCTGTTTTTCATCTATAAAATATGGATTTCAGATAGCAGAGTACTGTAATACTTGAAGCTGTCATGAAAATTTACTTTTAACAAAAAGTAGTTGTAAGAAATTATTCAAAGAATTAATGGGGAGAGATTTAAATGAAAATAGTCCATTGAGACTTATTTACTTTTAATAGTTATAATACAAATAGCTAAAACATATAGCATTACTGTATGTCAGGAAGTGTTCAAAATGTATTACCCATGATAACTCATTTAATTTTCACATTAACCCTATGACATAGATACTATTACAATCCCCATTATAAAGTTGAAGAAACAAAGTCACAGAGCAGTCAAATACCTGAGGGAGTTAATATGACAGAGATAGGAGTTTAACTCATGTCATTAGTGTCCAAAAGCCATGTTTTTAACCATGATGCTATAAGTGTGCTCTTGTTTTGTGTCCTCTGTGAGTGGCACAAAGTAGAAACTCAACAAGCACTTATTAAATTTTAGGAGATAGATTTGAAGAAAACTTTTGCAAAAGCATTATTAACAACTAAGTGATACTTTTCAAAGTCACAGTGGTGATAATGGAGATGTGTGTCCATTGGGGCATCTGCCTTGTCCATTGGACAAGGGGTTCTCTGTTGGGGGTATCTTGCAGCCATATTTCCACACTCACATCCCGTTTTTCATGCTTTGGCCAGAGTTCTTGGAGCATTATATGAAAGGGTTAAGTACATTGTGCTAAAGATAGGATAATCTGTGTAATTTCCTTGGAAACTGGATTATACCTAATCAGACTGGATTTTAACAAGCAGTTCTATCACACACCAATGAGAAAAATCATAGGAAATATGGGGACAAAAGACTAGAGAAGCAGAAGAAAACGGTCATCAAAAATACTTACTTATTTTCTTTCCTGTTTGAAGGTATTATTTCCTCTCTCTCATCAGGGACCTAAATAAAAACATGTCTTAAATCATGACTTTTTTGGCACTCAACGAGTTGACAGAAATGGCTTCTGTTAGTAAAACCAAACCAAACCCATTGCTTTTGAGTCAATTCCAACTCACACTGGCCCTATAAAACAGAGTAGAACTGCCCCATAGGGTTTCCAAGGCTGTAATCTTTACAGAAGCTGACTGCCACATCTTTCTCCCATAGAACAGCTTGGGGGTTCAAACCACCAACTTTTGGTTATCAGCGGAGCATTTAACCACTGCACCACCAGAGTGCCTCCCTTCTGTAACTAGAATCTATTATTTAGATAATATCCTCATAAGATTTACATTTATAATCTAAGTAAATTGGAATTTAGTCAAATTTTTATCACTCACTCACTATCCCTTTAAACAAAAATCTGATTTTCCTACGTTAACTCCACTGAAAATAGTTACATTGGTAGAGACTAACTCAGTGGGTTAATAAAACTACTCTTACATCAGCATGCTGAGAACTAGTTTATTAATCTGTACCAGCAGAGTTTATCTAAGCAATGGAAAAGGCCACCGTAATTATTGTGTACCATGTATAGATTTGGCTTTACAGAGCAGCTGATGTTTAGCAAATTGGACCTTTATTTACTATCCAGTGGCTGCAATGGTCTGAGGAATAAAATTACCTAAAGATTATTCAAAACTCAATTTCTGACGCTTGCCAGTTTGGAAAATTTGGATTCTAAATATCACCTATACCTTTCACATGATCAGTGCAATAGCTGTGGAAAAAAACTATTAGATCATTGCATCTCCCGATCCCCCTGCTGGTTCTAGAGAGGCAATTAGTACTTCCCTTGCTCAGTATTGCTTTGCTCTGTGCAGAGGGAAAGCTTTAACTCCTTGTATGTAGCCAGGTTAGTCATGAAGAGTGGTAGGGTACTGCTCATCCAGCCTGCCTGAAACCTCTGGAAGAGGGAGCCTGCCCAAACTGAATCCCAAAGTGAGCCTGTCAGTGCCCTCACATGTGGATCTTAAACAAGACAATCTGAGATCATTATATTTTGCAATCCTTTTCCCTTGTGGAATACAGCAACATGAACAACAGCACACCAAATCCTGAGAAAACAGAGAACAACTCACACAGGGGAGAGTCTGCTGTTGGCCCACGGAAAAGCCTTGCCTAAGTTAGCTCTGATGTCTCTCCAGTCGCACCAAGACACAGGTGCATGTTCTCACTTGTCAAATGACTTCTGAAAAAAATGCCTAAACTGTGAGATTGCAATGGATATTACTTCTGTAAATGGAAATACAGCCTTTCTTTTTAAGACTTTGTAAGAAAGGTTGAGGGAGCTTCTCCTGTGAAGATAACCCTAATAACAAAAAGAGGTTACAAGCTAGAAGATGAGGGTATGGAGTGACCAAAGAAATTTACCCTCAGGTCTGCCCAGAAAATTAATTTATAAAAACTGACTTTGAAAGGTAAGCCTTTTCTGCCCCTTCTGACAGTGTAGATGACAGATAGGGCTGCTTCAGAGATTTTAGACCAAGTAGAAACAGATTTCTGACCTTGAGCCCAAAATTAGATGGACTTCAGAAGCACTCTGCTTTTCATTTCAAATGCTATGGCAAAACCTAAGGAATTTTGGATTTTATTTTGAACTTGTATATGACTTACTTATCTATCATTATTAAAATTTCTCTATATTGTAATAGAAATTATAAACTACTTGAAGATGAGAATTATGTCCCTTTTTTTTTTTTTGCCTTTGGGGATGCATACTCTTTTGCAATTAATACCCAGCCTTCAAGAGAGCCCCCAACAATCTGACCTTGTGGGATTCACACCCTTGTGTAGTTCCTTGCCACACTGTCCCAAGGTTGGTTGTGTGTGTGTGTGTGTGTGTGTGTTTAATTTTTATTGTGATTTGGGTGGGAGTATACAGAGCAAATTCACTTTCCATACAGCATTCATACACATTTTGCTTCATGTCAATTCCTCACAATGTAACAACTCTCTTCCAACTTTCTTCCCATAGTTTCCTCTTCCCTGTGCCCATCCCTTCCACACACTACCCACCCCTGACAGCTATCTCCCTGTGCAAACACTGCCCTTCAGTTCTTCCATGATTGATCACTCCAAGGAGTGTATCTATCTGATATAAATGTTTACCCTAAATGCCTGTCATTTGTTTGGTTGGAAACTCACAGAAGTGAGTTCAATTCCAGACCTGAAGGGTAACGAGGAGCCATAGTCTCAGGGGTCTCACCAGGCTCTATCAGACCAGCAAACCTGTTTGTTTTTTTGTTTTTTTTAATGATTTTGAGTTTTGTTCCACGTTGCTCTCCCACTCTATCCAGGATCTCCCCTCGGTCCCCCTCTGAGTGGTTGTCAGTGGTAGCCAGACACCATCTCGTTCTTCTGGTCTCATGGTCATATAGGCTGAGGATCACATGGTCTACTAGTCCCTTGTACTAATTGTTTCCATGTGTCTTTGGTTTTCTTCATTCTTCTTTGCTCTGGATGCAGGGAGAAATATCATTGCATCTAGATGGCTATTTGCAAGCTTTTAAGACCCCAGTTGCTACTCACCAAAATAGGACGTGGAGCAATGTGTAGTATGTTATGTCAATTGAGCGTGATGTCCCTGTGACCATGCCCTTGAGATCATAGGTTCAACTACTCTCTCCCTCAGAGTAGCTGGCTGTGGCAAAGAAGCCACCATAAGCTTGCTCCTTGTCAGTTCTACTATAAACCTGGACATTCCTAAAGCACTTACAAATACATATGTAGAAATATCGTCTGCCAACTGTCCTAAGGTTGGTTTGTATGAACAATAGAACATGGCAGAAGAGATGGGGTTAGGATATAAAAAGACTCACCCTGAAGAAAATAAGCTGCCACATTGTGAGCATTTCTATAGATAGGCCCATATGGCAAGAGCCTGCAAGCTCAAAGCCACAAACAACTGAAGCTCATAAAGAACCACTTGTTTGATATTGGTAATAGATTCTCCAGCCTAGTCATATCTTGATGTATTGGCCAGTAGCTTGATGGAAACCTCATAAAAGGCCTGAGCCAGAACAATCCCAGTTAAGCTGCCCCTAGATTCCTAAGACTACTAAGTTTTAGGGTAAATTTGTTGCTCAGCAACACATAATTAATGCATATCTAGAGTCTTCTGGCCAGCTTTTGGAGGGCCAGAAGAGGTTGGGGAGTCCAGGAAGCAGGATTAGAGAAGTTTGGAACAGCTAAGGGAGACAAACTTATCTCTCAATTTGTTGTCCTATGGTGGCTTATGTGTTACTGTGAGGCTGGAGACTATGCCACCGGTGTTTCAAATGCCAACAGGGTTACCCATGGTGGACAGGTTTCATCAGAGCTTCTAGACTAAGACAGACTCAGGTGAAGTAAGGAGCCATCAGCTTCTCAAAGAATTGGCCAGTGAAAACCTTATGATATATTACTAAAAAACTTTATGAATAGCCCTGAGACATTATCTCATATAGTGCCAGAAGATGAGCCCCTCAGGTCAGAAAGGACTCAAAATATGATTAGGAAAGAGCTGCCTTCTCAGAATAGAGCTAACCTTAACGATGTGAACAGAGTAAAGCTTTCGGAACCTCCGTTTGCTAATATGGCACGACTCAAAATGAGAAGAAACAGCTGCAAACATCCATTAATAATTGGAACATGGAATGTACAAAGTATGAATCTAGGGGAAATTGGAAGTTGTCAAAAATGAAATGGAATGCATAAAGATGAATATCCTAGGCACTAGTGAGCTGAAATGGACTGATTTTGGACATTTTGAATCAGACAACTATATAATCTACTATGTCAGAAATGACAAATTGAAGAAGAATGGCATGGCATTCATCATCACAAAGAATGTTTCAAGATCTATCCTGAAGTACAATACTGTCAGTGATAGGATAATATCCATACACCTGTGAGGAAGACCAGTTAATACTATTATTCAAACTTATGCACCAACCACCAAAAACAAAGATGAGGAAATTGAAGATTTTTACCAACTTTGCAGTCTGAAATTGACCAAACATGCAATCAAGATGTGTTGATTATCACTGGTGATTGGAATGCAAAAGTTGGAAACAAAGGAGAATCACTGGTAGTTGGAAAATATGGCTTTGGTGATAGAAATAATGCTAGAGATAACATGATAGAATTTTGCATTATCAGTGACTTATTCATTGAAAATACCTTTTTTGAAACAATACAAACAATGGCTATATATGTGGACTTCACCAAATGGAGTACACAGGAATCAGGTTGACTATATCTGTGGCAAGAGGCAATGGAAAAGCTCAATATCTTCAGCCAAAACAAGGCCAGGAGCTGACTGTGGAGCAATCAACTGTTCACATGCAAGTTCAAGTTGAAGCTGAAGACAATTAAAAGAAGTCCATAAGAGCCAAAATACAACCTTGATTATATCCTTCCTGAATTTAAATACAATCTAAAGAACAGATTTGATGCATTGAACACCAATGCCCAAAAACCAGAGGACTTGTGGGATGACATCAAGAACATCATCCGTGAAGAAAGCAAAAGGTCATTAAAAAGACAGGAAAGGAAGAAAAGACCAAAATGGATGCCAGAAGAGACTATGAAACTTGCCCTTGAATGAAGAGTAGCTAAAGCAAATGGAAGAAATGACAAGATAAAAGAGCTGAACAAGAGATTTCAAAGAGCAGTTCAAGAAGACAAAGTCAATTATAATAATGAAATGTGCAAAGACCTGGAGTTAGAAAATCAAAAGGGAAGAACATGCTTGGCATTTCTCAAGTTGAAAGAACTGAGAAAAATACTTTTGCTTTCAATTGCAATATTCAAAGTTTCCATGGGCAATATGTTGAATGACGCAGGAAATGTCAAAAGAAGATGGAAGGAGTTGGTTCTGGTAAGATGGCAGAATAGGCAGAAAGACTGCACAAACCCTCTTCAACAAAGAAAAAGGGAACCAATTAACACAGATACAGAAGATAATCTTGGACCCCTGAGCTTTGAAGGGAAGAATATAGAAGTGGACTAAACTTCAACTAGCAGAAGAATTTGCATAAAAAATACCAAAAAAGAAGACATACAGACCTGCAGTCTGGCAGCGATCCTGATGGCACAGACAGCTTGGATATTGCCGAGTGGTGGTAGAACCTAAGAAGTAACCTAAAAATCAGCCCTGCTAACCAAGGACTGCATGGAGGACTGCTCTGCTGGCTGGAGAATGAAAGAGGAAGCAGCGAAGAGGAAAGTGGCCTGAGCTGTGGACTTTTGCCTGTCCAGAGGGTAAAGCCATTCTGAATGTTCACAAGCAGCTTGATCATTTTGGATATTTAAGACGACAGCATTCTCCCAGATTCCAGGGACTTAAGAACAGTCTCTGCTTGCTGGGAACCACAGACATCTCGGACACACAGACTACTGAAAAGATGTGACATTCCCCTTGTCACTCTTATATCTCACACCCACTTGGTAAACAGAGGTGTGGCCATCCTTCACTCCCACCCACATTCTAGGTGGGTAGGAATTGCATCCCAGTCTGTGTGCTCTGAGGCCTGGGTACCCTGCCCCACCCTGTCCAATTTTTTTTTCTTTTCTTATTTTTAGTGTGTTTATTTTTGTCTGTTTGAAAACTACTACTATCATTACTTTTTGTCCTTTTTATTATCATTCTTTATTCTTCCCTTCCCAGATTCTAATTTTCAGCTTTTTTTCTTTTCCCTGTTCCTGGATCCATTTTTTCCTTTTCTTTCTTGTGGGTAACCCCATGCCTTGTTTTTCTTTTGGCATTTTTCTCATTTATTTCTTCATTTTTCACCTTCTCCACTTTTTTCTCCTATTGCCCTCTTTGCAGGTATTGCGATGTTTTTTGTTTTGTTTTGTTTTGTTTTGTTTTTCCCTTTTCTCTTTTTTGGTTACTGTTCCTGTGTGATTACACAATGTGTTTTTTGTCCATTTACTTTTACTTTTTTGATGGTTATTCAATTGTTATTTTTGTCTAACTGACTGGGAAACAGCAAGACTCCTCATATGACACAACTACACCCACACCTCCTGAGTAAGAGTCACCACCTCCTTCTCCACCAATGAACAACCACCAAGAAGAGCCTGACTCACCCTTAGCTGCTCTTCACAAATAGTTATCAGAAATCTAAATACAACAATGTCACAATATCTTAAAGAAAACAGACCATCACAGCCCACATAAAGAAGCAAGATAAAGTGGTAGAAACATGGGAGCACGACACAGACCCAGAACACATCCCCGAGGAAGAAGCAACATTGGAATTCCCTGATAAAGAATACAAAAGAATTATATGTAGGTATCTACAAAGGATTGAGAGACAGATCTAGGAAAACACAAAAAAAAACCCTAGAAGAATTTTGGAAGAAAATACAAGAACAAAATGACAAAATAAATAAAAATTAGAAATGATTCAAAATCTACAGATAGAAGTCCAGAAGATTAATACTAAATTGTCAGAAATAGATAACACATTAAAAGGGCAAAGGAGTACAATTGATGCAATGGAAGACAGAATTAATGAGATTGAAGACAAATACCTAAACACTTTTTTGGAAAGGGATCAGTCAGAAAAAAAAGATCAAAACTAAATGAAGAAAGCCGAAGGATCATGTAGTATACCATCAAAAGAAATAACCTACATGTCATTGGAATTCTAGAACAAGAAGAGAAAAAAAAAAAACACTGAGAAAATTGTCCAAGATTTGTTGGAAGAAAACTTCCCTGATATGATGAAAGATGAGACTATATCCATTCAGGAAGTCCAATGAACCCCAAACAGGATAGACCCCAAAAGAAAATCACATACGCATATCATAATCAAACTCAAACTCATTATAACAAAAGACAAAGAAAGAATCCTGAAGGCAGCATGGGAAAAACAAAATGTTTCTTACAAAGGACAGCCAGTAAGAATAAGCTCTGATTTCTCTGCAGAAATCCTGCAAGCAAGAAGGCAATCGCATGGTATATATAAAACCCTGATAGAGAAAAATTTTCAACCAAGAATTATATACCTGACATATATACCATCAAATATGATGGTGAAATAAGGAGATTTCCAGGAAGCAGAAGCTAAGGGAATTTGTTAAACCAGACCAACCTTACAAGAGATACTAAATGGAGTCCTTTGACCAGAGAACCAAAAATAGCAAACAACAACCAACGATTAATACACAAGATGACATAACCCAAAAACCACAGCTATGGACATATCCAAAGTCAAATAAACTTACAAGATTCTAAACAGGAAACCAGAGACTTCAATTAGCAAATGAGGACAACTACAAACCAAAAAGAGGGAAAATACTGTATAGTTACAGAACTTCAAAATGGTGAGGAAGTCAAGAAAGTTGCAAGATAGAATGGACTATCCCAAAGTGGGGGAGAAAATTATAAATCACAGGGTAACCTCAAAGAAAAATGATAAACTTTCACATCACAATAAAAAAGAGGACAAGCACAAATATTCAACAAATACTAAAACAACAACAACAAAGGGAATGATAACATGATTCATAAACATAAATGAGCTCAGCACAGAAAATAATAAGGAACAAAGAAACCAGGAACACCATGAAAAAACATGTAACAAAATGACAGCAACAAATTATGCTTGTCAATAATTACACTGAATGTTAATGGATTAAATGCACCACTCAACAGATGGAGAGCTGCAGATTAGAAAGAAAACAAAACCCATCAATATGCTGTCTACAAGAGACACATCTTAAAGACAAAGACAAAAATAGACAAAAAATCAAAGGTTGGAAAAAGATATATCAAGCATATAGCAACAGTAAAAGAGCAAGAGTGGCAATGTTAATTTCTGATCAAACTTTAAGACAAAAACCATCATATGAGACAAGGAAGGACAATATATAATGGCTAAAGGAACAATTGAACAAGAAGATATAACCGTAATAAATATCTATGGACCCAATGAAATAGCCCCAAAGTACATAAATCAGACTTTAAAGAGTTGAAAAGGCAAATAGATGAATACACAGTCATAGTAGGAGACTTTAATACACCACTTTCAATGAAAGATAGAACAACTAGAAAGAAACTCAACAAACATGCAGAAGAGCTAAACAATACAATCCACCAACTTGACCTTGCAGATAGACATCTATAGAGCACTTCACCCAATAACAGCACAATATACATTCTTTTCCAGTGCACATGGAACATTTTCCATGATAGACCATATGTTAGGCCACAAAGCAAACTTTCATAAATTTAAAAACATTGAAATACTTCAAAGCATATTCTCAGATCACAATGCTATCAAATTAGAAATCATCAATAGGAAGATCAAGAGAAAAAGAGTAAACACATGGAAACTGAACAACACCCTCCTTAAGAAAGACTGGATAAGAGAAGAAATAAAAAGTGAAATTGAAAAATGCCTTGAATCAAATGAGAATGAAAACACAACAAACCAAAATCTTTGGGACACAGCAAAAGCAATGCTCAGAGGCCAATTTATAGCAACAAATGCACACATCAAAAAAGAAGAAAGAGCCAAAAATCAAACTTTAAATCAACATCTCCAACAATTAGAAAAAGAACAGCAAGAAAACCCTATAATCACCAGAAGAAAGGAAATAATCAAGATTCGAGCAGAAATCAATGAAACAGAAAATAGAAGGACAATAGAAAAATCAACAAGACTAGAAGGTGTTTTTTTTTAAAGATTAATAAAATTGACAAACCACTGGCAAATTTAACAAAGGAAAAGAGAGAGAGAACACAAATAACATGAATAACAAATGAAACGAGTGACATCACAACTGAAACAAAAAGGATAATATCAGGATACTATGAAGAACTGTACTACAACAAATTTGAAAATCTGAAAGAAATGGACAGATTTCGAGAACACAACACTTACCTAAACTAACACAGACTGATGTGGAAAAGTTGAACAGATCCATGAAAAAGAGCAAATTGAACAGGTAATAAAGATATTACCAACAAAAATAGTCCTGGCTAAGACTACCAAAATTCTACCAAACACTCAGAGAAGAACAGACATCAATCCTACTCAAACTATTCCAAAAACATAGAAAAGGATGGAATCCTCCCTAACTCATTTTATGAAGCAAGCATAACCTTGATACCAAAACCAGGAGAAGACACCATTCAAAAGGAAAACTACAGACCAATGTTCCTCATGAATATAGATGCAAAAATCTTCAACAAAATCCTAGCCAATAGACTCCAACAAAATATCAAGAAAATTATTCATTATGACCTAGTGGGGTTCATATCAGCTATACAAGGATGGTTCAACATTAGAAAAACAATTAATGTCCTCCACCACATAAATAAACCAAGAGAAAGAACCACATGATCATATCAATTGATGCAGAAAAGGCATTGGATAAAATCCAACACTCATTCTTGATCAAAACTCTCAGCAAAATAGGAATGGAAGGGACATTACTCAACATAATAAAGGCCATCTATGCAAAACCAACAGCCAACATTATTCTTAATGGAGAGAGACCGAAACCATTCCCCTTGCAAACAAGAACCAGACAAGGATGCCCGCTACCACCACTTCTATTCAACATTGTATTGGAAGTCCTAGCCAGGGCAATAAGGCAAGAAAGGGAAATCAAAAGCATCCAAATCTATAAAGAAGAAGTCAAACTATTCTTATTTGCTGATGATATGATTCTATACTTAGAAAACCTAAGAGACTCAGTCAAAAATCTACTGGAACTAATTGAAAGATTCAGCATTGTGGCAGGATACAAGACCAACAACCAAAAATCAGTTGGATTCCTCTACATCAGCAAAGAGATTGCTGAAAAAGAAATAAGGAAATCAATACCATTTACAAAAGCTACCAAAAATAAAATACCTGGGAATAAATCTTACCAGGGACACAAAAGACGTATACAAAGAAAACTATAAAAACTACTTCAAGAAACCGTAAGAGATCTACACAAATGGAAGAACATACCATGCTCATGCATAATAAGATTAAACATTGTGAAAATGTCAATTCTGCCCAAAACAATCCATACATGCAATGCAATCCCAATCAAGATCCCATCATTTTTTTAAGGATATGGAAAAAGCAATCACTAACTTTACATGGAAAGCAAAGAGACCCTGGATAACCAAAGGACTAGTAAAGAAGAGGTACAAAGTAGGAGGTCTTGCACTGCCAGATCTCAAAACCTACTATATAGCCACAGTACTCAAAACTGCCTGGTATTGGTACAATGACTGACACATAGACCAATGAAATAGAATTGAGAACCCAGAAATAGATCCATTGACCTATGGTCAGCTGATCTTTGACAAAGGGCCAAAACCATTAAATGGGGAAGAGAATGTTTGTTTAATAAATTGTGCTGGCAAAACTGGATATCCATTTGCAGAAAATGAAACAAGATCTGTACCTCACACCATACACAAAAACTAAGTCCAAATGGATCAAAGACTCAAATTTGAAACCTAAAACTATAGAGTTCCTTAAGGAAAAACTAGGGGCAAACTTATGGGTCCTAATAAATGGTATAAATAGACTAGCAAGCATAACCCAAAATACACACAAAGCAGAAGAGAAACTAGATGAATGGGACCTTCTAAAAATTAAACGTGTATGTGTGTCTAAAGACTTCTCCAAAAGAGTCAAAAGAGAACCTACAGATTGGAAAAGAGTATTCAGCAATGACATATCTGACAAGGGACCTATCTCTAGAATTTATAGAAAACTCTAACACCTCAATAACAAAAAGACAAATAATCCAATTTTTAAAAAAATGGTGAGAAGACATGAATAGACACTTCATCAAAGAGGATATTCAGGCAGGCAATAAACATATGAAGAAATGTTCATGATCATTAGCCATTAGAGAGATGCAAATCAAAACAACAATGAGATACCATCTTACCCCAGCACTAGCAGCAAAGTTCAACAAGACAGAAAATAAAAAATGCTGGCAAGGGTGCGGAGAGATTGGGACTCTCCTACACTGCTAGTGGGACTATAAAATGGTACAACCACAGTGGAAAGCAGTATGGTGATTCCTTAAAAAGTCAGAAATAGAAATACTATTTGATCCACCCATTCCATTACTAGGTATATATCCTAAAGAAGTGAGAGCCATGACAAGAACAGAC
>NW_006921772.1:1414459-1425335 GCF_000298275.1 Orycteropus afer afer
CCTAAAGAAGTGAGAGCCATGACAAGAACAGACATATGCACACCCATATTCATCACAGCACTATTTACAATAGCAAATATTTGAGAACAACCTAAGTGTTCATCAACTGAGGAAAGGATAACCAAACATATAAACAATGGAATACTATGCAACCCCAAAGAATAATGTAGAATCTGCAAAACACCGCATAACATGGATAAACTTAGAGGACATTATGCTGAGTGAAGTAAGTCAATCACAGAAGGACAAATATTGCACTAGTCCATTATTTTAAAAGTCAAGTTTTATATTTAGAAGGAAATTTTCTTTGTTGATTACCAGGGGTGGGAGAGGAGGGTAGGGAACAGTGTTAAATAGATAGAGATAAGTTTTGATTTGGGTGAAGAAAAGGGCAATGTACCAAATGTGAGTGATCAACATGGTGGCATTGAGGAAGAGGAAGACAGAGAGAGGTACATAGTAGGTGCAGACAACAATGATGAACCCGTTTGCACATATAGTACTGCATTGTCAGTGAAGGCAAACATGGGTATATGGGTGAATAGATGGGCAGACAGGCTGGACTATTATGTATGTTTATGCAGCAGGGAGTGTACCCAAGACCATGAGTAGGGTTGGCAGACAATGGTTCTACAGGAGTGTTTGTATGTTCTGTAAGAATTCCCAGGTGTATATAGAGCTGACAAGGAACAAGGTTGTAGTCACTTCTTGGTCACATCCAGCTACCCACAGGGAGCGAGTAGTTGGAACTGTAGGCTCAGGATGATAGTTGAAGGAGACATCAAGCTCAATTGGCATAACATACTACACAAAACACTGTTCCACCTCTTACTTTGGCGAGTAGTGACTGAATCTTAAAAGCTTGCAAGCAACCATCTAGATGCAATGATGGGTCTCTCCTCATCCAGAGAAAAGAAGAATGAAGAAAACCAAAGATTCATGGAAAAAATTAGTCCTCACAACTGATATACCATGCGATCCTCAGCCTATATGACTATGAGATCAGAAGAACTAGATGGTGCCTAGCTACCACTGTCAAACACTTGGAGGGGATCTATGTAGGAGATCCTGGATAGAGAGGGAGAACAAATGTAGAACAAAACTCAAAAATCATTTAGGGGACCAGGTTTGCTGGTCTGATAGAGCCTGGTGGAACCACGAAGACTATGGTCCCTAGCTGCCCTTCAGGTCTGGAATTGAACCCACACCTGTGGCTTCTAGCCAAACAAAATACAGGCATATGAGTTGAACATTTACCTGAAATAGATATGCTCCTTGGAGAGAACAATCATGGGAGATAGAAGGGCTATTTATGCACAGGGAGACAGCTCAGGGAGCAGGAGTGCATGGCAGGATGGACACAGGGAAGAGGCAACTATCAGGAAGAGGAAGTGGGAAGGGAGCTGTTGCACTGGGATAAATTGTAGTCAATGCCATGTGACAACGTGTGTGTGAACTGCTGTAAGGAAAGTGAATTTGCTCTGTAAACTTTCACCCAAATCACAATAAAAATAAAATAAATGGATGGAATACACAGTCACTATATCAAAAAGAACAGGTAGATGATCATCCACTTCAGGAGGTGGCTTATGATCAAGAACCAATGGTATTGAAGGAAGAAGTCGAAGCCAAACTGAAGGAAGTGGTGAAAAACAAGGCTCCAGGAATTGACGAAAACCCATTGAGATGTTTTAACAAATGGATGCCCCCCTGGAGGCACTCACTTGGCTACATCAAGAGATTTGGAAGACAGCTTCCTGGCCAACTGACTGGAAGAGATCCATATTTGTACCCTTTCCAAAGAAAGGTAATCCCATAGAATGTGGAAATTATCAAACAATATCATTGATATCACATGTAAGTAAAATCTTACTGAAGATAATTAAAAAATGGTTGCAACAGTATATTGACAGACAGCTTCCAGAAATGCAAGCTGGATTCAGAAAGGGATGTGGGATGAGGGATATCATAGCTGATGTTAGAAGGGTCTTGGTTGAAAGCAAAGTATACCAGAAAGATGTTTACTTGTGCTTTATTGACTATGCAAAGGCATTTGATCGTGTGGATCATGAAAAAATTGTGGATAACACTGAGAAGAATGGCAATTCCAGAATACTTAATTGTATTTGTAAGGAACCTGTACATAGATGAGGAGGCTGTCATTCGAACAGAATAAGGGGATACTGCATGGTTTAAAATTAGGAAAGTGAATTTACTCTGTAAATCTTCACCCAAATCAAAATAAAATTTAAAAAAATAATAAAAAATAAAATTAGGAAAGGAGTGTGTCAGGATTGGATCCTTTCACCATACTTGTTCAACCTGTATGCTGAGCAAATAATCCAAGAAGCTGCACTATATGAAAAAGAATGTGGCACCAGGATTGGAGGAAGAATCATTCATTAACAACCTGCTATATGCAGACAACACAACTTTGCTTGCTGAAAGTGAGGATGACTTGGAGCACTTACTGATGAAGATTAAAAACTACAGTGTTCAGTATGGCTTACACCTCAATACAAAGAAAACAAAAATCCTCACAACTGGACCAATAACCAGCATCATGATAGATGGAGAAAAGATTAAATTTGTCTCAGATTTCATATTACTTGATTCTACAATCCACACCAAGCCAATCTAGCAGTCAAGGCATCAAAAGGCATATTGCAGTGGGCAAATCTGCTGCAAAAGACCTTTTTCAAGTGCTGAGGAGCAAAGATATCTCCTTGAAAACTAAGATGTGCCTAATGCAAGCTGTGGTATTTTCAATCATCTCATATGCATGTGGGAGCTGGACAATGACTAATGAAGACCAAAAAAGAGTCAATGCTTTTGAGTTGAGGTGTTGGCAAAGAATGCTGAAAGTACTGTGGACTCCTAAAAGAACAAATCTGTCCTGGAAGAAGTGCAGCCAGAATGCTCCTTGGAAGCAAGAATGACCAGACTTCATCTCACTTACTTGGTCGTGTTGTCTGAAGAGCTCATTCTCTAGAAAAGGATGTTGTGTTAGACTGGGTTCTCTAGAGAAACAAAATCAGTAAAGCTTATATATATATATGTATATAGAGAGAAATTTATCTTAGGAAAATGGCTCACACACTTATGGAAGATGGCAAGTCCAAAGTTCCTGGATCAAACATCAAACTGGAGGCTTTTCCATGTCAAGCTGGAGGTTTTTCCCAACTCTTACAGCCACAGGGGCTGAGGAGCTCAAGGCTGGCAGGCAGTACACCGGCTGTTGACTCCAACAAATGATGAATCCAAGATCTCCAGGCCAAATGGTGGATTGTTCACTCATGGACAGTTGTAGGCAGCACAACAGAATCCTGATCCACAGGAGAATGTCTCTTTTCCCAGGATGTCCATAGATATACTGGAAGCAGGCCACACCCCTAGGGAAACTCCCTTTCAACAGATTGGCTGCTCAAAAGATAAATCATCTGATCCCATCATGGGAATAACCACATCACAACAGCTTAGACCACACAGAATCATGGTCCAGCCAAGTTGACACACAGCTCCAGCTATCACAGTCCACCCCTTGTCCACTTGGCAGTTGAACACCTCTTTTTAACCATATATAATCTCTAAATAAGGACAATTATAAAGTCATTTTTGCATCTAACATGATACACTAACACACGTACAACTGAAATGCATTAAACTTATTTACATTTCATAGTTCATAACAGAAACAAAAATATTTGATGCACATAAACAATGAAGAAATATAACAATCACAGTTCCCATTTCTGCTACTGGTCATGTGGTTGTAGCTGATATTCAGAACCACCTTCTTCCACCACCCATTCTATATTTCCCTTGCCCTCAGCAAGTACCTCAGCTGGTCATGGTTCTTTACCTGGTGGGGTGACCCAAACCTTCATTTCTGAAGGGCCTGGGCCATTAGCAGTCATATCAGAATTGGGTTGCTGTAATTTTCCATTGACTTTAATCACAGGGCATGGTAGTACTAAGAGACGTCCTAAAGAATCGCCTGTATTCCAGACATATTCTTCTTTACCTCCATTATGTAAAGACAATCCAATTTCCCCTTGGTAATCAGGATCTATCACACCAGATAGTACAGTAATGCCTTTCTTTTTCTGTTGATCCAGAAGCATGAGGAAGCCAAAATGGCCAGGTGGCATTCTTAATTTCCAGTTCAATGCAATCAGTATTGTGTCTCCAGGTGGGAGTGTTCCTCCCTTTGGCACTAAGATCTCCAGACCCGCAGATCATAAGGTAGCAGGGACAGGAAGCAAAAATTTTTTGAGTGGGTCACTAGGGGTAATAGTGAGTGGTACCACTCCCATTTCCACCCCTTGGTTCCAGGACCCATGAATCCTGGCTATTAGAGAAACAGAACCATATATTGGACGCTGATTTAGAGCATATACAGCCTTTGGGAGAACATTGCCCCAAACCTTCAAGGTATTGCCACCTAGCTGGCTCTGTAATTGTGTTTTCAGGAGGCCATTCCATCATTCTATCAAGTCAGCTGCTTCAGGATGATGGGAAACATGGTAAGACCTGAATTTCATGAGCATAAGCCTATTGCCATACTTCATTTGCTGTGAAGTGAGTCCCTTGATCCAAAGCAATGCTGTGTCGGATACCATGATGGTAGATAAGGCATTCTGTAAGTCCAAAGATGGCAGTTTTGGCAGAAGCATTGCGTGCAGGGAAAGCAAATCCATATCCAGAATAAGTACCTATTCCAGTAAGAACAAAATGCTGTCCTTTCCATGATGGAAGTGGTCCAATGTAATCAACCTGCCACCACGTTGCAGGCTGATCACCCCGAGCAATGGTTCCATATTGCTGACTCAGTGTTGGTCTCTGCTGCTGGCACATTGGGCATTCAGAAGTGGCAGTAGCTAAATCAGCCTTAGTAAGCAGGAGCTCTGGTAGCATAGTGCCTAAGGCAAAGGCACTTGACTGCTAACCAGAAGACTGGCGGTTCAAACCCACCAGCCACTCCTCAGAAGGAAGGTTGGGCAATCTACTTTTGTAGTGATATCACCTTGGAAACCCAAGGAGGGGTCACTATGAGTTGGGTCCAACTCAATGGAAAACAACAACAACAACAACAAGGGGGAGTCCATGTTGCTGAGCCCATGCATAACCTCCATCCCTGCCACCATGGCCACTTTGTTCATGAGCCCATTGAGCAATGACAGGAGTAGCTGGGGAAAAAGGATGGCTGCTTTCCACTGAGCGTGTCATCCTATCCACCTGATTGTTAATGTCCTCCTCTGCTGAGGTCACCTTTTGGTGAGCATTCACATGAGACACAAATATCTTACACCTTTGGCCCACTCAGAGAGATCTATCCACACACCTCTTCCCCATACATCCTTATCACCTATCTTCCAGGAATGCTCCTTCCAAGTCCCAGACCATCCAGCTAAGCCATTAGCCATAGCCCATGAATCCATATATAATCACACATCTGACCATTTCTTATCCCATGCAAAGTGAACAGCCATATGCATGAATCAAAGTTCTGCCCATTGGGAGCATTTTCCTTCACCACTGTCCTTTAAGGAAGTCCCAGACAGGGGCCGCAGTGCCACTGCTGTCCACTTTCAAGTGGTGCCTACATATCGTGCAGAACCATCTTTAAACAAGGCACTAGTTTACTCTTCCTCAGTCAACTGATCATAAGGAACTCCCCATGAGGCCATAGGTGGAGACTGGGAGAGGGAAGGTAGTGTGACTGGAGTGGAGACCATAGGCATTTGGGCCACTTCCTCATGCAACTTACTTGTGCCTTCAGGTCCTGCTCAAGCCCGATCTCTGATATACCACTTCCATTTAATTATGTAGTGCTGCTGTGCACATCCAACTTTATGACTCTGTGGGTCAGACAACACCCAGTTCATGATGAGGCTCAGGCCTCATGGTCACTTGGTGGCCCCTGGTTAGGCGTTCAGTCTCTACTAGAGCACAGTAACAAGTCAAAAGCTGTTTCTCAAAAGGAGAGTAGTTATCTGCAGAAGATGGTAGGGCATTGCTCCAAAATCCCAAGGGTCTGCATTGCGATTCCAATTGGGACCTGCCAGAGACTCCAAACAGCACCTTTATCTACTTCAGACACTTCAAGCACCATTGCATCAGCCAGATCATATGGCCCTAGTGGCAGAGCAGCCTGCACAGCAGGCTGAACTGTTGCAGAGCCTTCTGTTGTTCTGGGCCCCATTCAAAACTAGCAGCTTTCCAAGTCACTTGATAAATAGGCCACAGCAACACACCCAAATGAGGGATATGTTGCCTCGAAAATCCAAAGAGGCCCACCAGACATTGTGTCTCCTTGTTAGTTATGGGGGAAGCCAGATATAATAACCTACCCTTCACTTTAGTAGGAATATCTCAACATGCCCCACACTATTGGACCCCTAGAAATTTCACTGAGGTAGAAGGTGCCTGAATTTTTATTGGGTTAATTTCCCAACCTCTAGCATGCATATGTCTCACCAATAAGTCTAGAGTCATTGATACTTCATCTTTATTAGGTCCAATCAGCATAATGTCATCAATATAATGGACCCGTGTGATGTCTTGTGGAAGGGAAAGGTGATCAATATCCCTACGGACTAAATTATGACATAGTGCTGGGGAGTTGATATACGTCTGAGGAAGCACTGTGAAATTATACTGTTGGCCTTGCCAGCTGAAAGCAAACTGCTTCTGATGGTCCTTTGAAATTGGTATTGAGAAAAAGGCATTGGCCAGATCAATAGCTGCATAACAAGTACTA
Organism: Orycteropus afer afer; assembly: GCF_000298275.1. Taxonomy (NCBI): domain Eukaryota; kingdom Metazoa; phylum Chordata; class Mammalia; order Tubulidentata; family Orycteropodidae; genus Orycteropus; species Orycteropus afer. Next base: position 1,421,223 of record NW_006921772.1, read on the forward strand.
GGAGATGTACTAATTTGCTCAAACAATGAAACCACATCAGGAACAGCACTGCAATTGGAGTCACCACCTGATTAAGTTTACGATAATCTACTGTCATTCTCCAAGATCCATCTATTTTTTGCACAGGCCAAATAGGCGAATTAAATGGGGATGTGGTGGGAATCACCACCCCTGCATACTTCAAGTCCTTGATGGTGGCAGTAATCTCTGCAACCCCTCCAGGGATGTGGTATTGCTTTTGGTTTACTATTTTTGTAGGTAGAGGCAGTTCTAATGGCTTCCACTTGGCTTTTCCTACCATAAGAGCCCTCACTCTCCATGTCAGGGACCCAATCGGCAGAAGTGGAGAGACGAAGGAAACAGAAGCAGAACTGCCTCAGCCTGAAAAGTTAGGACCATGGTCTTTGGGGCTGGAATGATCACAGCCCCCTAGGTTTCAAAGAACCAGGCCTTCACCAACTTGGTTCTGGAGTGTGGCGCTGCTTGTTCATGTGAGCCAGTGGGATGGAACCATAGCCACTGCCCAAGAGTGAGGAGGCAGGGTTGCCATGCCCAAGAGGGAGAGGAACGGGCCTGCCAAGCCAAGGGATGAGTTCACGAGGGAACGAGGGGACTGGAGCCACCCAGTGGAAGAGACCTGTACAGATACCACCCATTGAAGATCTGTACAGATGCCAAGTTGACAAGGGGTGTAATTGTAGAGGTTATGTTTGTGCATCAACTTGGCTAGGCCTGGTTGAGTGGCTGGGCAGCTGGGTATAGTATTCCCCATGATGAGACTGGCTATCAACTCCATGGTGGAATCTACTTGGAGCAGCTGAGTAGCTGCTTTTGGGTATGTGGTCTGCTTCCTGTATATAATCAGAAACTTTGAGAATGGTCTCTAGCCTGTGGCATGCTTGGACCCTGCATGTAGCTGTGTCATCGCTCAGCAGCCTGCTATGCTCTGCCAACCTTGGGACTTACAATGGACTTAAGTTAATGGCCTGCCATGTGGTTGGGTAACATTGGCACTGTGCCTTTCTACTTGTCAACCTTGGGGCTTCTCAGCCTCAGTAGCTAGCAGCTATCTGTGTGAAGAAATGCCTCTAGCTTCAGTGGGGCAGGAGCAGGAGGCAACCTGGATCCCAAGGTTGAGGGGCTTTCACGCAGGCCCTAGAGCCTGGGACTTTGAACTTGGATTAAATCCTCCAAAGTTTAAGAATAAACTCCTGTTTGTTAAGGCCATCCTATTTGTGATATATTCTTGTCAGAGCAGCACTAGGTAACCAGAACAAGATGTCATGCTTGGTAAGGTAGAGAGTCAATGATAGAGGGAAAAGCCCTCAACAACATGGATTGACACAGTAGCTGCAGTGATGGGCTCAGGCATAGTAGGGATTTTGAGTCTGGCACCAGATCGGGCTGAGTTTTTTTCTGTTGTACATAAAGTCACTATGAATCAGAGATGACACGACAGCACATAACAACAACAATAGAGCCTTCTCAGGTTTTCTACAAAACTATCACATATTGGTGTTCTGCAAACAACTTGACTGTAGGAATGAGGGAGGCACCTGAGGACAAAAATAGTTGATAAAGAGTCCAACTGTTTATACATATTTCTCAATAGTCTTTGGTATTTCTCTCTAACTGATCCAAGGCCATCTTTCTTGCTTCCTAAGGAAGACCTATAATTTCAGTGGAAGCTGAGCTGTGCTCATCTACTTTGCTTTAGGCTATTCCTACACTGCTTGAGTTGCATTAGATGATGCTATCACATACCCACTTGCTTATTGTTTTATTCAGCAAATACTTCCTGAGTGTCACTCTTCTAAGTGATGGAGCTAGAACAAAATTGAAAAAGTCCCTGTCCTCAAAGAGCGTACATTTACATATTTACCTGATGAGCTACATCTCCTGAACTAAAATAGCTATTCTTTTGATGTCCTCAAAAGATGACCCTCATCTAAGCCCTTGCACTAGTCAACCTTTGCAATGGAAGCCTAAGGGTCCTTCTTCTTACCATTTATACCAATCCTTAACAATTTCTTGTAGTAATTTAACCCATAAATAAGACAACTGTGTATAACTCCAGAGCTCTTATTATAAAAATATTCAGTGGAGGTAGGAATTTGCCATTTCCCTCTAACGCATATTCTAAGGAGATTTAACAGTGTGCCTCATACCACAAGTCAAACCAGTGCTGTTGAGTCAAAACTAACTCCTGACTTTCCCACTTGTTAGAGTAGAACTGTGCTTCATGGCATTTTCAAATGGTTAGTTTTTCAGAGTTTGATTGCCAGACCTTTCTTCTGAGGTGCCTCTGGCTGGAATCAAACCTCCAACCTTATAGTGAGCAGCTGAGTGCCACCCAGGACTCCCTTCATACAATAAAGTTTAACCCCATTTTACCAAGTGATGGCCATTCCAATGTGCCATTTTTTGCCCAATATCCAACAAGATCATACAGGTAAGTAAGAGACAATTAATTTACTTAACTTAAAATTAGAACTATAAATATTGCCTTAAATGGATATATAATCATATATATGTACCTCATTGGATGTATTCTCATCCACTTTGGTTCATTTTAATTCTAGAACAAATTCTAAATTAGGTCATCATACCAGAAAATAAACATGCTAATTTATGTCAAATAATTGTTCCTGTCCAAATAATTATTATAAAACAATATTTCCTAATACTGCTCCAGATGGCCTAAGTTCCTTCCAAAAGGCATGAGGATTCCCAACTGAGATCAGAGTGGGAGGGAGGGAGAATAACTTTCTAAATAGTAGACATTTATGCTAGGACATAAAACAAGCCTCAATAAATTCAAAAGCATTGAAATACTGCAAAGCATCGATCCTATAAAACTGGAAATTAATAATAGGAAGAGCAAGGAAAAAGCATCAAACATATGGAAGCTGAACAACTCTCTGCTTAAAAACTATTGGGTTACAGAACAGATAAAAACTGAAATTAAAAAAAAATCCTAGAAACTAATAAGAATGGAGATACATCCTACAAAAACCTATGGGATACAGCAAAAGCAGTACTCAGAGGACAGTTTATAGCAATAAATGCATGCATGAAAAAAGAGAAAAAAACAAAATCAACACTCTAACTTATCAACTACAACAACTAGAAATAGAACAACAAAAGAGTCCTACAGTATCTGGAAGCAAGGAAATAATAAAGATCAGAGCAGAAATAAATGAAACAGAAAACAAAAAAAAACATAGAGAACATCAACAAAACAAAGAGCTGTTTCTTTGAAAAGATTAATAAAATCAATAAACCATTGACAGACCTAACAAAAGAAAAGAAGGAGAAGACCCAAATCACAAGAATTGTAAATGAAAACGGTGCCATCACAACAGAACCAACTGAAATAAAAAAGATATTGACAGAATACTATGAAAAACTGTACATCAATTATTATGAAAAACTAGAAGAGATGGACGGGTTTCTAGAAACACAAGATCTACCTAAAGTATCCCACTCAGAAATAGAAAACTTGAACAGACCCATAACAAGGGAAGAAATTGAATAGGTCATAAAAAAAAACTTCCCACAAAGAAAAGCCCTGGCCCTAATGGCTTCACTGGAGAATTCTATCAAATATTCAGAGAAGAGTTGACACCTATTCTACTCAAGCTATTCCAGAACATAGAAAAAGATGGAGTACTCCCAAACTCATTTTATGAAGCAAGCATAGCACTAATACCAAAACCAGGGAAAGACAATACTGGAAAGGAAAACTACAGACCAATATCACTCATGAACATAGAAGCAAAAATCTTTAACAAAATCCTGGCCAACAGAATCCAACAATATATCAAAAAATTAATACATCTAGACCAAGTGGGATTTATACCAGGTTTGCAAGGGTGGTTCAACATCAGAAAATCAATCAATGTAATCCACCACATAAATAAAACAAAGGAAAAGGATCATATGATTATATCAATTGATGCAGAAAAGGCATTTGATAAAATCCAACATCCATTCTTGTTTAAAACTCTCAGCAAAATAGGGATAGAAGGGAAATTCCTCAACTTAATAAAGGGTATATATGCAAAGTCAATGGCCAACATCATTATTAATGGAGAAAGACTCAAGGCAGGA